>NC_046980.1:16616757-16916757 GCF_009769545.1 Cyclopterus lumpus | reverse complement strand
CCATTTTGACCGGATTGATTCACGAGACAGTCTTGCTAATCAAACTAAGTGTTACAGGCAATAACAGAGAGGTGACGCAGAGAGTCTGTTGCCTCCCCGCCTCTCCTTTCAATGGTTGACTAAACTGTAGGTTGGCATTCAGTGTTACACAAAGATGTTGATGTGATAGTGAAGCCATAACTGGGTTGGACAGAGTTCATATTTGTTGTCTAGCCCGCTCAGATAAGCATGTGTTTGATGTTTCTGGCTCAATTACGCTGGCTTAATTATTGATGTTATGAAGAAATACTTTCAAAATGTCTACAAATCACATTTATAGACATCCATTTAGTTAGAAAGAGCACGGCACTAATGCTGACAGCACCTACATTAGAGTGCATTGTAAATTCAAATCCGGAGGCAATTATTTTACATTAAAACGTTAAATATGGCCCAGTCGGTGGGTGGAGGGAGGGGATGTGTGGGAGACAGTGAAGCACTCGGTGTAGCCAGCTGTTTCGCTAATTAATCTATGTTTAGCACAATAAATCAAGAGGCATGCTCGTGCTGCTGTAATCCCCTGAAAGCGAGCGGAGACAGGGACGTGCCAAAAGCAGAATCTGGTCCACATTTTTTTCTCCCCTCCCAGTATAACTGATCCGCGGTGTTAATTTTAGACCTGTCAGGGAAAACAAGGTCACAGCAAATGTTGTATCGAGGACACGCTCCTCTGTGCCTCTTTTTTTCCTACTCATCAATCAAAGTTTCCCTTTGGAGTCGGGCTCGGGCCCCTGCGAGACTAGTAATGACGGTTTCTCTTCTCGGCACCGGGGGAGAAGCTGGAGCTCCAACCAGCAATTAGGAGGAGCACAGCTGAATCTGCAAGATGTGTAAAATTCCCCTTCTGATTCTTGGCGTGCCCCCCAGAGGTTTCTTTTTTTTTTTTTTTTTTACATCTGACTGGTCAGGCCTGGTTACCATGAAGGCCTGATTACAGTGCTAAGTGCCAAATTGGTTTGCTCTCAGACTGGTACGAGAACCAATTACGGCAAACGGCCTTTGCGAATTGTTCTGTGCTGGAGTTCAATGAGCTTGAATCTTTTTTGTCTAGCAGCTTTTATCTATGTCAGGTATCAGCGAGAAAAAAACCCCTGTGTCTTTTAGAGGTCACACCAACAAAATGCATGTTTTAAGATATTTTGGTGTCTTTTTTCTACGCCCCACAAACTTGTTTACCTCTACACATGATTATACACACCGTCGTCATTCTTTGTCAACCAAATTCTCCATATTTTTCTTGCATATCTAGATGTGTCTTTTTCCCCCCTTTGTCCTTCCTTTCCTCTCTGACTGGTGGTTACGCTCACGCTCTCAATATTCCTGTATTTCTCTTCTCTGCTGTGGTGTTGCTGTGAATCAAGTCTGTGAAATGGAAATGAGGACTCTCTCGCTCGCTCATTCTCAGCCTCCCTCTTCTACCAGACATCAAAACGAGGCTATGCCTCCAATGTTTTTCTCAGATCTTGGAGTGCTGCCAAATCTTATAAGTGGAGCAGAGAGAGAGCGAAAGCGAGAGAGAGGTGGAGGAAGAGAGTGAGCAGAATGCAGAGGAAGGAGAGGGGGCGCAGCACAAAAAGATGAAAGGAGAGAGGATGAAAAATGAACAAGGGAAAGAGGCAACGTGGAGATGAGGACAAAGCATGGGACTGATCCAAGAGCATTTGGGCTTTTTCTCATATTATAGCCGAGCCTAGCACAATCCCTCCTTTTTCTGCTGAGCAACTACTCCTAAGCTTCTGGCTCAGGATCAGCTGATAAGATGGCGTGCTGCTACTATGCCAAATGAAAAATGGCAGGCGAGAGAGGGGGAGTGTTATCTCCTGCAATCGAGAATGTTTGGTACATAACAGTATGGCGGTAGAATAAAGCCCAGGAGGGGCTCTAAATGTATGAAATTTGAAATGTAAAAAATAACCTTGCAGGTATCCAATTGTGTAAAAAAAAAAGTCAACTCTACCTTCCAGACAGAGGGGAGGGGCATGCCAGTCACAGTAGTAAGATGCTTGTTGCCACCTCTGACACGGCGAGCTAAAGTTAGATTCAGCCATCAATCTGAGCCGCACTAAAAGTAAACAGCAGCTATAACACAGCTTTGCTCTGTGCTGCTCGGCACTTTCACTGCTTTGGCAATTTGCAAACAAACCACGGTTCCTCAACGTGCCGCGTGCATTGAAAGAAAGACAGTGGGCCAGACCCTTTCAAAAACACAGATGCAACCATAGTGATTGACTGTCTCTGTGTGTGTGTGAGTGTGTGTGTGTGTGTGTGTGTGTGTGTGTGTGTGTGCGTGCGTGTGTGTGTGCTTGCGTGTGTGTGTGTGTGTGTGTGTGTGTGTGTGTAAAGACACAGGGTGGTAGCAGGTGACCCCTGAGGTGCTTGTTTAGTCATCTGAGAGCCTGTACTCAAATGGATGTGATGGCACCTGAGGGGCCATATGTGCAAAGCCTTGTAAGCTGAATAACGACGCAAAGTCCATGTAGGGTAACGCAGAATGTGCCTGAAGTCACCACACGAAGGATAAGCAGATCATTTCAAACAATGTGCTGGTGCAGAGATCCATGTGAAGATAAAGTGTTTTATCTGAATGCAAACTGTGAAAAGCCTGACGAGGCAACGGGCTGGTGGGCCGATGAACGCCTTGGCTTCCATGGCGATGTATTATGGGATGCTCATTTCCTTGAGTCCCTGTCTGTTTTTCCCTCGCTCCTCCGTAGGGCCACGGACAATTATCTGCAGGTCAAGCTGGGACACAGCGCTAAGTGTGTTCACGCAACGAGATCAGCTGCCTCCACCACAAACGCACAATTAAACCTTCGCAACAACAAAGCGCCACAAAAATTGTCTGGGACAACTTTAATGTGCTGCATTAAAAAACAGGATTCCTGAGAGATCCTCAGTGTGTTGTACATCGTCTTTCATCTCCTTGAAGGCATCCAGTTGTCAGAAGATAAGAACAACACTCTCAGATATTCTGTATTTATCTGCGAATATGACGAGTGTATATGCCCACACACACACACACACACACACACACACACACACACACACACAAACACACACACATAGAAGCACATGCACAATAATACCCATCCACAAGCTTGCTGTATTTTCTTTGTATGTTACATAACTGTGAGTGGGAGCAATTTCTCCTCTGAGTGCTAATGTTGTTGTCAATCAGGGCTTTATAGTGGCAGCCAGTGCACAATCTCTGCAGAGGCAGAATAAAGCTTTTATCGCCTTTGTTCACCCTCCCTTGCCTGTCAAAATGTTCTATTCTCTTGCTTTTACCTGCGCCTCTTGTTCCTCCCTCTCTTTGTGTCTGCGTGTGTTGGAAATAATTTTCTTGAGAAGTGGTTACGCTGTCTCCCAACCATGGAACATTTGAGTTGGAGTTAAGGGGCGAGAGGAGGTCAGGTCAACATAGAGAACAAGCAAGGCCTGTGTTTGACAGGTGTGTGCTATTATTGGAGCCGGTGACTTCGAGTGTATTACACAACTGTGTCGCTCGGACTGGTTTATTTAGACCGCTAGCAGAGCCTTCGGAGTATCTGATAACTCGGGCAGAGCATGTCACAACAGGTGTCGGGGGATAATGGTACAGTAAATAAGAGAAGGTTTTTTATAGCTCAAGGTTGATCTCAAATTTGGAGCGCTTGGAGAAAGAGAAAGCATTCCCAAATGTAATTCTGCAGGTACTGGCACATAGGCCATCCAGTTGGTTGGATTCAACAAAAGCACACTTGTAATTAGCCATCATCAAATAAAGTATGCTAATGACAGGTTGTGCTTGATATACTGTATACATGTCTGCTGCTCTGTAATGATATAATCACAGAGCAGAAACCGCACCCCTCCCTTGTCCTCCTCTTCGGCTGGAATGTGCAGGGGGAGAAAAATGATCCAATGTCATCTGGAGTGATGGAAGCTTCTCTGTTGAGCCAGAGGGATATGTTCAGGGAATAGGAGGAGGATGGGGTGGGGGGGGGGGGGAAGCAGATATTTCTGGTTGAGTGTGAGTTTGAGTAAGTCCGGGCAACAAGCCAAGCATGCCGATGGAGTGGAAGGGAGGGGTGGGAGGGTTTTGGAGCGAGAAAGGAGAGAGATAGAAACCCTTTTAGGCTGGTGCACTGTCAGCTTCACTAGCACACAGCTGCTTCTGGAAAATTCTGCACCCTGCCTTACTAAACCACCAGGCATGACATGAATAACAAGAATGGCCAAGCCGTCAACAGCGGATACTTTTTCTTTTGACGTGGGCCTAACAGACTGGTACAAATGCCCTGGCCTTGCACATAGTGGAAAAATCAACAATGAGGGGGACACCGGGGCACAATGTGGAAATGAAATCCCGGGTTTAGAAGGCTTTGTCTAGACAAGGACGCGGTTGACACAGACCTCGAGGGCTTTGGCTGGGCAACAAAATGCCAACTGATGTGTTTTGATGGGGTTACTTGTTCACCAGCCAGTCACTAATTGTAGAGTAAGAAGAGACCCTTGAATTGTTTCAAAGCGGTGTGTGTCATTCATGTGAAGACAGTGGTAGCAAAGCAAAGGCACACACTAGCTGGCATGCTTCGCTGTGTTTCCAGCATGACCAGTCAACACTCCTGAGTCTAAGTACAGCCTGTCCAGCAGTGTGAGTGCTGCTCTGCAGATGAGATAATGCTAGCCCTCATGCGTCCATGAGGTTGTTAGCCATGATCAGTCCTCCCCGGTGTTGACATTTCCCTGCCCGACTTGTCTGAGCACATAAGGCCATGGAGGCTCCTCTCAGGTTGACTGTATCCATAGCCGATAAAGGGGTGAGTCACCCGCTCATCCATCCTGCTCTCCCTGGCAGCCATCTTACCCTTAACCCCCGTCATCCTCATTCACAAGGCCTTATGTGTACACCCAGCACATGGTGGATTGTATCAATAGCAGCGACCGCGTGGCTCGCCGCTGACACCTGACATTTTCATGCCCCAGCAAGTCGCTGATACATTTGGCGCTTGGCACGAATTCCTCCCCCGGGTTTATCCATCTGTTGATGTGGAGCACAACGCCCCAGCCACTACTATGTTCTCGTAACATAACACGAGGCTCGCCTTTCCTTCTATTCATCTTAACATGCGAGCACTTCATGGCACAGCCGTCGCTCCTCCCTCCTCCATGTTTTTCTCTGGCTCTAGCTCTCCCTCCCCGCCGTGCTGTCATTCTTTCCCAAACACGCACAGCACAGTCCACCCAAGTCATTTGTTTTCAGGTTGGCATTCAGCTGGTCTCAGAAACCCACAAAGATGGTGAACCAAAAAGGGAGATGGGAATTGCGTAAAGCAGGAGTGATAGTGCTGGCAACAGACATAATGTAAGATTGTGTGGAGGCAGGGTGCTTCCTGGCTGCCTGCCAACTTCCAGCAGCAGCACTGCAGCATGCCAATGTGGCCGTTGCCAGGGAAACAAGGAGAGCACACACAGCAACACAGCCCATAGAACACCATGTCTGTACATTTTTTTAAATGCTCAATGAAATGATCCTCCTGCTCTCCTGTCCAGCAAGGAGCATCACACAGAGTCCCCCCCCCCCGTGCTAATAATGCAACAACATGGACACACTCCCTCACTGGCTTCCCAACCAAGAACAATGCCTGTTGTGCTCACAGATGATCAAGCTACTAATTTGGGTGAATCAACACTTACAGGTATTGTAGACAGGAGCTGGTTTACTAGCAGATCATTTCTTTAAAGGGCTTTACAATCTGTACACATACGACATCCCTGTCCCAGGACCTCACATCAGATCAGGAAAAACTCCCAAATAATAGAAAAATCCTTTCACAGGGAAAAAGGGGAACAAACCTTCAGGAGAGCAACAGAGGAGGATCCCTCTCCCCAGACGCAATATATGTCATGTGTACAGAATGAACAACGTTACAGAGTTACATAAACACATTCAATGAATATGACAATGTATGAATGGAACTCCACATTCCATGAAACAGAAGGAGGTAGAGAGGAGGGGGGGCGGGGCGCATCAGCAGGGGCCAAGGCAGGAGGTCGGCTCACCAGGCAGGAGGCATCAGACACAGCCAGGTCCAATGGACCCTATGAGACGTGAAGTCACAAAGACTCCGGGGAGGAAGCAGAGTTAATAAGGTGCAATGGAGAGATGTAAATTCATCCATAAGTAGAGAGAGAAGAGGAAATAGGTGCTCAGTGTATCCTAAAACATCCCCCAGCCTATAAGCCTATAGCACTATATCTATGGGACAAACCTGATTCAGCCCTAACTATAAGCACTATTCAAGAGGAAAGTCTTAAGTCTACTCTTAAATGAGGTGACTGTGTCTGCCTCCCGGACTGAAAGTGGAAGCTGTTTCCATAAACAAGGAGCTTGATAACTGAAGGCTCTGGCTCCCAGCCTAACTTTTAAGACTCTAGGAACCACGAGTAGCCCCACATTTAGTGAGCGCAGAAGAGTTGGATCAAGGTTATTCTTGGTGGTCATGGAGACTTACTCTACGTACTTTTCTTTGAAAAGAAAATGTAATCATGTATGAGAATGAATAAATGAATTTTGCCTTGTCTTTTTAAAATACGTCCTTCATGGGCTCTGCAGGGTGTGAATTGTGTCGCCCTCACTGCACATGTTATCAGGTCGATGATTGTACCCTGCAGCAAACAGCTTGGCTGTGAGTTATTACTGGCGGGGGTATACTCCTCCATCAGGCATTGTGAAAGAATGACCTCAGATATATCAAGCAGAGCGGTGGCTCTGTTGCAAAGTCACAACTTGCAACATAAGTCATGCGTTTTAGTCTGTTGAGCCACAAAGTGCCACAGCAACCTAATCAGTCTGTCTCAAGCTGTGACCTTGATCAGAGTAGCTTCTCTATCTCTTTGCGGACCCATCCATTTAATAGTGAAAGAGAAACATATTTATCTTAATGTTTCCTTTGTGCTGTGATACAATCTGTCACTCTGGAACAGCCTGTATTGTGCTCTGTTTAAGGCATATACTTTGTAATACAAGCTGTTTACAGTGACCTCAGCAAGAAATTGCTCCCCCTTTATCTCTCTTGTCCCCAGTTCTGACTATATTTAGGCTTTTCATGCATAGGCCATGATTTATATGAATGACTACACAATGTGTCTTGTGACCACATGTAAAATGTTAATAGGTTTGATCATAAGGCCTTCAATGCCAGTGAGTAGCTTAAAATCTAATATGCATGATAGTCTGATTACGATACAATGATTCTCTCTGTCCTCTTACGACTCGAAAGGTCCGCAAGTCCTCTCCGGCTCCGTGGCTGTCCGAACCGGTGCGCGCCGAGAGAGCCACAATGCGAGCAGCGGAAAGTAAATGGCGTAAATCCAAACACGCCAGTGACCTGCTTGCCTATCAATCTCTTCTCTCCTCCTTCTCTGCGTCCATCACTGCAGCCAAAAGTTTGTTCTATCAATCCAGAATCGAATCCTCTTCATCTAACCCTAAAAAGCTCTTCTCAATTTTTTCCAACCTCCTTGACCCCCCTGTTCCCCCCCCTCCCTCCACCCTTCTAACAAGCCACTTTGTTGACTACTTTACAAAAAAGATAGACGACATACGCTCTTCATTTACTAATCCATCTTCCTCAACTACACCTCCAGTAACTTCACCTTCTTCCCCCTTGTTTTCCTCTTTTATCCCCCTGTCTCCCAATCAAGTTCTTACCTTAGTAACCTCTGCCCGCCCAACCACCTGCCCCCTTGACCCCATCCCTTCTCACCTTCTCCAGTCCATTGCTCCTGACCTTCTTCCCTTTCTCAGTCATCTCATTAACACCTCCCTCTCAACCGGCTGTTTCCCCAACTCTCTGAAGGAGGCAAGAGTCAACCCTCTCCTGAAGAAACCCACTCTCGACCCATCTGAAGTCAACAACTACAGACCTGTCTCTCTCCTTCCCTTCCTCTCCAAAACTCTAGAACGAGCTATCTTTAACCAAGTCTCCTCCTTTCTTCACTGTAACAACCTTCTAGACCCCCACCAGTCTGGATTCAAGACAGGCCACTCAACAGAGACTGCCCTCCTTGCTGTCTCTGAGCAGCTTCACACTGCTAGAGCAGCCTCTCTCTCCTCTGTCCTCATCCTTCTAGACCTTTCCGCTGCCTTTGACACAGTGAACCACCAGATCCTCTTGTCCTCCCTCCAGGACCTGGGTATCTCAGGCACCGCGCTCTCACTCTTCTCATCCTATCTCACCGACCGCTCTTACCGGGTAACCTGGAGAGGATCTGTGTCTGAGCCTTGTCCTCTGACTACCGGGGTCCCTCAAGGTTCAGTCCTTGGTCCTCTTCTCTTCTCTCTGTACACCAACTCTCTTGGCTCTGTCATTCGCTCGCATGGCTTCACCTACCACAGCTATGCTGACGACACCCAACTGATCCTCTCGTTTCCCCAATCTGAAGCACGGGTAGCAGCACGAATCTCTGCCTGTCTGACCGACATCTCTCAGTGGATGTCCGCACACCACCTGAAAATTAACCCGGACAAGACTGAACTTCTCCTCCTTCCAGGAAAAGGCTCTCCCACCCACAACCTATCTATTAACTTCAACGACTCAGTGCTGGTTCCGACTCCGACTGCCAGGAACCTCGGAGTGACGCTCGACAGTCAACTCTCCCTGACTGCCAACATTGCCGCAATAACACGCTCCTGTAGGTACATGCTGTACAACATCAGGAGAATCCGACCCCTTCTCACTCAGAAGGCGGCACAGGTTCTGGTCCAGGCTCTGGTCATCTCACGGCTGGACTATTGCAACTCCCTCTTGGCAGGTCTTCCTGCTAATGCCATTCAACCTCTACAGCTCATCCAGAATGCAGCTGCTCGACTGGTCTTCAACCGACCGAAATTTACCCACACTACTCCGCTCCTCCGCGACCTTCACTGGTTACCGGTGGCCGCCCGCATCCGCTTCAAAACACTGGTACTTGCGTACCGTGCTGCGAACAGATCGGGTCCGGTCTACATCCAGGACATGGTCAAACCGTACACCCCAGCCCGTTCACTTCGCTCGGCTTCTGCCAATCTGCTTGTAGCTCCTTCACTTCGAGCTAAATCACGACTGTTTGCTGTGCTGGCTCCTCATTGGTGGAACGAGCTTCCCATTGACATCAGGACAGCAGAAAGTCTCTACATCTTCCGGCGCAAACTAAAAACACATCTTTTTCGACTATACCTTGAATAGGTAGCACTTAAATGCCGTAGTAGCACTTAAATGTCCCTTACCGATAGCACTTTAGTAGCACTTAAATGGCACTTAAATGGCAAATGGATAGTACTTTGTAGTTTGACTTTATTGAAGAAATTGTACTTCCTTGATTCTTGTTGTTCTGAGTTTGGACTCACGGTTTAATGCACTTATTGTAAGTCGCTTTGGATAAAAGCGTCAGCTAAATGACATGTAATGTAATGTAATGTAAAAGGCAAATCGTTTACTTTTTCATTTGGGTGAATGTTTCTGCGTAGCTGAAGGACAGCTAAAGGACACCTCAGTCAGCAACACCTAACCTGGCCCTATTATCCAAGTCTGCCTCTGTCTGTGCTCATATCACTGGAGGGGGAAGGGGGCGTGCCAACTATAGCGCCTTAGTACTTTTCATAACTCTATCTGCGCCTGTGAGTGGCCTAACAGCTGCTGCAGTGTCTGAGCTTGCTCGGGGACGCAGATGAAAGTGCTGATGTGACCTGTTATTCTGGGTTGTGTGGTGCCCTGGAGGCCAAGGCATTTTTGGAAGAGACCAGACAAGATTGTTGGGGTTGTGTGGGGGCGGGGCCCCCCAGAGAGGATCTTAGCTGAGAGTTTCTCCCAGAATGCAATGTGACCCTCATTGCCACATGGCGCGGTGGGAATCCTGAGGGAGTGTGGAATTGCTGATAGTACCAGGCTGAGCGATGGGCACAGACATGAGCACTGAGATTGATGTCTCCGATGATTGTCTGTATTTCTGGCTGTCTTTTGTACTTTAAGGGAGGGGCTGCTGATGGCCTGTCATGCTCTGAGTTTCACACATTGTTTGATCTAAACTACACTTTGTGTTAAGTTTCAAAGCCATTCTTGACATTAAAAACACAATTAACTCACCTCAAAGTCCATTTAATATTTCCATGTCACAAATCACAAATTTGCCTGAAGGTCGTACATTTAACACATTATAGCATATTAATCAACATATATTGTACTTTTAAGCCAACATGGAGGAAAAGCTCTTGAAGGGCTCTGAAAAAATTGAACATTTGAAGATTTATGATTCCATGACAACCATTATGTCTGACTAAAATCCTGCAATATGATCCAGCTAGTGTATCGACTTTGAGGGGGATCAGTAAATTCTCATATTAGTCTTTTTTTTTAAATGATATTAATAATTGTATGTTCATATTATTAGATTATATATATAAATTATATGTATATTATGTCATAGTAGTGCGAGGAGCTGTAGTACTCATGTCTATTGATATGCCTGGCATAATAAACAACATCACAAACATAACATGTCTCAAAGATATACAAAGAACAAGTATGACAATAAAAAACAACAACATTCCAATATAAAATTCCCAAATGTACTTTGGTGGTAATACTGGCATTATTAATAGAGGAGGTGAAACTTAATTAGGGAAATTAAAGACCTTTTCCATTGTGCAGAACCCTGAATATTGTCCTGTAGGGTTTTTTGTAAACAAACTAAAATGATGTTTACATTCAGTGTTACTCCCCAAAATGCATTGCAACAATATTAAATATTAAAGTTAGTAGTATCAACATTCCTAGTAATACAATATGTACCTCTTATCATTTTTCACTCAGCAGCTTTCATTTTTAAATTGCCTGCTGTTACCCTGACCTGTTCCTTGCCTAAAGCGAGCACTACCTCTGCCCTTCGTCTGCTGGCTCCACAACTTGTTTCTGTCAATAAATGTAATCTTCAAGAAATGTCCTAATGTCCTCTTTTTCTCTCTTTTCATTTCTTGACCCACACAGTGAAGTTTTCAAAATCTATTACTGCAACGTTGTTGTTATTATTGACTTGTCATTCTGGTGATACATGCATTTTAGCTCCCTCTTATTAATCTAACTTACTCGGCATCTGCTGGAAGCCCTGTTCCATAACAGCAGCTGCTACATGCCTGAAATGTTAATGTCGGACATCATACTAGCATTAACTCTCTCCGCTGGCTGTAAATGTTATCATAGATCTTTGCACAGACATAATGCTCCCATTTCCATTCAACTCACACGTGGTAGTAATATAACAGCCCGTTTGGCTTGGCGCATGAGAGAAAGATGCCATGTCATTTACTTAATTACACGTCTCCCATGGCTCGCACCTTGAAAACTACTTGATCTATTTGGTTGCCACTTGCAGAAAATCATCCAGGATTTCCAGTGTCTTTTTGTTCTGTACTTTATCAGAGAAGCCTCGTCCGTTTACAATATGACACTTTATTAATTAAGACGGATACTTGCAGATTGCTCCATAAATCCTTTTCATCACATTTTCATGCTTGGTCTAACATTACAAATTGCATCTTGTTCCTCTCATAGCAGAGTACACCTCTGTGAAGGAAACAGCTTCATTGTCGTGTTATCCTCTGAGAAGGATGAATAACTGAGTTGACTCACTGATGTTATTATTCTCAACATCTGGGGCATTAAAGAGGCAGTTATGCCGGGTTGAAAATGAAAGTTATGATGCGAAATACCAAAGTCACTTGATATTATTTCCACAGCAGGCCTGTAAACAATGTGTGTGTGTGTGTGTGTGTGTGTGCATTAAGCACATTACGCGCTGTGATTTCAGCAGCCCTCACTGGGTGAAACAGCCTCATTTTATCCTTCAATCAGATGACAAAACATGCAATGTCAGTTCTCTGGTTACAATATTGCTTATTATATTTTGTCAACAATGGTTCAGTTTTTTAGAGATCTGAATCACGTGATTGTATGCAGACAAAGGCCCGAATCAGACTGCTTTGTTACTTTAGCCGCTCATGTGATCTGCACTCAACACCAAAGGGCCACTCTCAACCTCGGCCTCCCCCCCAACCGACACAGAGAGAGTCTGTTACCAGAGAAACAAAGGTCAGTGTACTGTGTCGTCATATTTTCGACTCACAGGACGAATCTTGAAAGAGACTAAAGGGCCGTAAACAAACACACTTTGTTTTCACTAAAACAAGACAGCGTTTGTTGTTACGCTCTGGGCTGTGATGTCATCAATATGGTTCATCCTCTCTGTGACCTCTGGAACGATAATTCTCAAATAGTATCATCAGGAGGTGAGCGCCAATTGCAGTGTTGATTTTGTTTCATTGTCACACCCACGCATCCTCCCCCTTGCACAAACGCAAACTTGCATGTATTCATCTAACATTACAACTTGCATGTATTCATCTAACATTACAACTATAGATCAGTGAGTTTTCTGAAATCCCAGTGGGAAGCTGTGCTACATATACTCTCTGCTTTCTGGAGCTGCACAAAATGCTACGGTATTTGCTACTCTGAGTACCATCATTATATGAGGCAGAAGAGAGGCTGAGAGACAGAAATCAGATTATATTTCAAGAAAGCTCTTTGACGTTTTACAGATAACTCTGACTTAAAAATTGCAGCCTGCCCGAAAACTGCAACAACTCTTTCACACAGGAAGCAGTGAACTCCTAATGCAGCCGACCTTTGATGATGTAAGTGATGTAATCCTTGTGATAGATGTGTCAGGCTTTGGCCTTGGGCTGCTCTGAATGTTCTACTCCCCGAAGGCCTAGCAGGCTAAACGGGCCAAAGCACCCCCCATCAATACACCACCAAGCACCGCTCTGGATCACCTCAACTGGTGCAATTAATCTTGGCCTTGTAACAAGTTGACAGGCCTTTATCCAAACAACAAACAAATCAGGCACTTTACGGTCTGATGACGTTGGCAGGGGCCAGATGCTAATTTGGAAGCAGCTCTGCAGTTATCATCCTAATAAGCGAGGTTGCACACCGCCTTTACCTGAGATTAAAAGCGCAGTGTGATCAAAGTGGGATTACTCGGCTAAACTTGCTGTAACAAAAGAAATAGAGGTGGAATATCAACGTTGGAAAAATCATGTATTTTCTCACCCTTCTGTAATGCTTTTTAATGAGATTTACGCTGGAAAATATGTTGCTTTTTATTTGGCCTTTTACAACAGAACTTTGACGATGATTACCTTTTCATCACCATGCTGTTCAATTTTAGTTTACATTAAAGTCAAGGTTAAAAACACCTGAAAGATGGATATAACATTCACAAAATAAAAATGACAGATCCTGAAAGGATTAGTTGCCATTTTTGGGAAATGTGCTTATTGTCAAACGTGCTTCTCTCTGAGAGTGAGATGTGAAGCTACATTCAGGAGACGGTTAGCTTAGCTTAGCATGAACACTAACATCAGGGGTTAACAGCTAGCCATGCTCTGTCTGTCTGAAAATACGCCAACCAGTAACCCCTCTAAAGTTCAATCATTAACATATTGTGTAGTGTAAAAATTACACATTGCAGTTTCGAGGAGGGTTATAAGTATTTCTGGGTCGGGAGCAGGGAGTCTCTGGAGTTTTTTTTAACTCGTAGGTATAGCTAGCTGTTTCCCACTGCTTTCAGTCTTTATGCTGAGCAAATGAGTATACAGATATGAGAGTAATATTTATCTCCTTATCTGTGTGTGTGAAAGTGTTTGTGAAAGAAGTCTTGCTAGCATACGTAGCTCACCAGGAGCTAAATAGCTAGCCCTCCATGGATGAGAGTGGCAGCTGTATCTAACACGTCTCAAAATATATCTTTATTTCAGCAGGTGTCTGGCGAAGCGAGCCATGTCAGCCGAAGTCACGTCTATTGAAGTAGGCTGCACAATGTTAAGTAACCATTCCAGTTTTTTGCAAAGTCTGCATGAGTTGCCGTCTGACTGGAGGACGGTCCATGACCTGCTTTGGATTAAGTACACTATGCAATGCAAGAAGAAGGTTTGGAATTACATCATTATTGCATTGTTTCCTAGATTCACAATGTGTTTTGATCTCATTAAAATGTGATTTGCAGTAATGGGGTGCCACGGCTAGTGCATAATCAGCTGAGGACACCATTAGTCAAGAGATTGCATAACTTCTATATTTCATGAGATTCTTTGGCGTTGCCTCATTCTCGCGTGTGTTTACAGAAGGAGCGTATGAGGAATGCAGCTGCAAGTCAGCATGGAGCAACAGCAGTACAGTCAGTAGGATTGTACAAGGTGATGTTTGAACTAAATAGTCAACGTCATCAGTTCAGTATGTTCTGATACATCCCTAAAGGGTTACTCAAGCCAGTTGGCATGTTGGCTCCAATTATGTAGCTTTGTTTTCCTACCATGAAGGTAGTTGTGTTGATTCATGTGCTTTTAATAAATTGTTTATAGCCTCCATGCAAAGAGAGACAAATATTATGCCCAAAGGTTATCTGATAAAAAAAACAACACAACCTTAAAATAATCAAATCAAAACCAGCAAACATAAAAAAGCAGCAGTGATCATCAGGTGGTGCTGGAGGATGACGCACTTCCATTACTGAGTGGTTGATACCAAGAGCTGACTTGGTCACCTGCCTTCCTGCATCACTATTTCTTTCAAACACAAAGAACTGTTCTGTCCTTTTTGGGAATTATGTAATATCGTATTTGCCCATTTAATATCTTTTGCAGAGCTTTTGCCCATACTGTATGGTCTTTGCATCAGTTTTCACAGTTGCCATGGAGTTGGATTTGTTGATCTGTTCACAATTAAAAATACATCAACAAATTCATCCACATTACAATTGAGCAAATATATACAGATGAAGACCATATCATACGGTTAAAAGCACTGGGAAGACCTTATAGGTTGACGTTCAATTGGTATTTTTTGTGAAACTCAAAAGTCAAGAAAAAACATTTGTGCCTAACAGTGGTATTCGTCATGAGTTAGACCTCTTTCTTTTCTAAATTACCAAAACATATACATTTTCTTATGATTTATTTTCACCTCCACCCTTGAAACCATAGTACTAATAGTACGATAGTGTGTACGATAGTGTGGTAGTGAACTACCACCTATCGGTTGTGATATAAAAGGCCTATTGCAATATATTGGGCTTGTTCTGTCATTAAATTCTGCTAACAGGCTTTATGTTGTGCTTTTACTCAACAAATTAGGAGCCTGCAATTGTGTATCTAAAACGCATTTTTTCTTTTCTTGTTAATACTGTTTTGTTGAAATGGGATAAATGAATAAATGAAAGCGTGGTGATAAATAACATGGTAGTCTGTCTCAGCTGGTACCTCAATTTGAACCCTATTCTGTCTTTCCATGGCAAAATCTAAATCTAAATCAAAATCAAACTGATTTGTGTTCGTATACAAAATTGCTCTTCCTTTGAGGCTGAGGTAACCACCTGGCTAGTGGAGCACAAACAGAGAGAGTATACCATCAACTTTCTGCCCTTAACACAAAAAAATAGTGTTATGTCAGCACGCAGAGAAATAGCAGTAAAGTGGGTAGCAGAGAGGTACAAAGTGGTGTGGAGGGGGCTCTGAGATTCAGGCTGTACCTGAGGCGTGGAGGGGTACATCATTATTCAGAGCGGTGCTTTGATGTTGTGGATGGGTGGATCTCACGGAGCAGGCGAGAAGCAGTTCTAATTAAAACAGTAACAATGCAGCCCGAGTTACCCTGAAGAAATGGGTCTTTGAAGAGTCAGTGAATGCCCCATTTAGAGCTGGCTGCCCATAGATAACAGCAGATATTACACTGGTGGACTCTGAGGCCTCTGTCGCAAAATGTTTTTGTTTTTTTTACTACATTGCACAAAGCATGTCTCTCAGTGTGTGTGTGTGTGTGTGTGTGTGTGTGTGTTTGTGTATGTGTGTGTGTGTGTGTGTGTGACGAGCTCTCGGTGTCCTACTTTCCGGGTTCTTTGGTGGCGTTGTTGGCCTGACAGGAGCGACAGATTGAGATAGGCTGTTGGTACTCAGAGACCAGGGGAAGACAGGAAAGCCTGTGGGATCTTGGAATGACAGGTAGACAGAGGGGAGACAGAACTTCATTATAACTGCCGCAGAGAGGAGCTTTGCATATCAAATTAGCGTCACAGATCAACACAAGAAAAAAGGTTGTGCTTTTATATTTGTATTCTAAATCATTTTAACCTTCAACAATGTACACATACAAGTATAAGCCCAGCAAAATGCAAAATTGCCATCAATGGTATAGTGCTGTTCACTGGCTTGTATAACGCAGATTTTCCCCTTGTCCGCCAACCATGTTTACGCCTCTCCTCATATCTAGTGAGGCATATTGCTCTGAAAAGCCCAAGTGGGCTGTAGAGAGATCTGAGTGATGATGGTCTGAGACAGTAGCAGTTCAGAGAGACTGTCTGCGCGAAGAGAAGGGTCTAATTTTAACTTGGAGACAGAGGGGCTCATGAAACAGCTCTCCGCCTGGCTACAGCTCAATTATTCATCAACACAAGAAGTCTCTCAACTAAAAAGCCTGACACGTTATTCATTCCCCCTTCTTCTCCCATGCTGTTTCATTCACACACAAAACCAGCCACCCACACACACACATACCAAAGCTACCCACCCGACGCTCGTCTTGAACCATACAGTGCCCTCCAGAAATGCAGGCAGACTTTGGTGGAGACGAGTCAAAAGCACACATAATGAGGTGTATACTGTGCAGGGGAATTTGACAAAATCATGTTTTTTTTTTAAATGCAAAAGCAGTGGTTCAGAAAAGTGAACTTTTATTAAGAAAATCACAATCAAATGCAACCAGATTTATTCTGATCAATTTCAAAATATTCTTTATAAAACTAGGTTATTGTGGTTCATTGTGAATGATTCTGTTGACATGTTGTGTAGGTGTTGGTAGTGGCTGTAAATTACACACAAGTCCTCAGAATACAAAACCAAACTCAGAATGAGGGATTTGTTTTCGGCGTGAACACTTTGCCTAATGACTCAATTTCTGTTTTGAACAAAACAGCAGGCGTCATCTCCGCCGGAGGACCAGTCATGTGACACAAGGCTGACTCCACCATAGCTTGTCGTGTAGTAGGAGAAATTCTAGAATGAATGTGATGGTTGTTTAGTTTCTAATCACTCAGTGGTCCTCAGTACCGGAGTTTGGACTTCGCTATATACAAGAAAACAGCTGAGTAGTATTTATCTATCTCGGTGACAGCAAATCAAACGGGAGACAATAAAACATTGAACTATTCTAATAACTTTTTTCTTCTGTGCTAAGTCACAGGCCACTTGGCCTCACACCAGCTAAATCAGATTATTCAATATGTAGGTTAAACGCATCAAGCAGTCCAGATCATATGACTGCAGCTGCATATAGGCTGTGTGTTACTGGGATGTGACTGATTGGGAAGTAAGTCAGACAAACAGCTACAGATTCCTGGTCAGCACACGCCTCTGACTGATGTGCGGATGCAGCAGTCTGAACCTGTTGAATGTCTGGAAGTTGCAGGGAGGCCTAAAAGCAGCGCAACCTCAGGCAATCTGGGAGGGGATTTGCGCCTGCTGTGATAATGACACCATTTTAAGACCCACCCAGACAAGCTGACAAATTGATGCTGAGGCCGTGTTTTTATACTTGCGGCAAACAAAGTCAAATACATGGCTCTCTCGCTGATGGAGAATGACAGTATGATGATGTGTATGAATTTATGTTTCATTTTAAGATCTAATATCAAACGAGGAACTAAAGAGGCTTTGTGTAAATATCTCACTCTGATTGTATTTGTTTTCAGCAACAGACAACAAATCCAAACGTGGCTGCATAAATCTGAAAGATCAATAGAGAAAATACAATAACGCATCCTCTGTATTATTGCTCTGCAGTAAGTACTTCCCTGAACATTTTTTCATTACCAAAACTGAGATTTATGATCGATTTGCTTGCCACAGCATAATGCTGCTGAACTTTGTGGTGTGTTTGCATTAATCTGGATTTAGTCCCGGCTAAGTCTATCTGTGACAGGCAGCAGGTGCTGTAGATCATTTAGAGAGGGAGATTGGGCAAGCCAAAGACAGTCAGGTGGGGTGCTGTTTGTAGATAAGGCCACCGAGGCTAACTTTAACATCTGACGAGAGAAAGAAAAATCCGTTATTGCTGTTGCTCTGGAACATGGAGGTGATTTATGAAACATATCCTCTCTAAATATATGTTGACTTTAGACAAGAGGTCCAAAAGAACCCATTTGACCATTCGCTAAAGTCCCCCCTCAAACCGTGATTGTCAAATCATAGCTTAGCAACCAGTCACAGCTGTGGATTTCTCTGCATGTTGAAGCAGTGGGCTTGGTGCTGTTATAAGAGAGACTCTTTTTTTCTGGAGTTTAGAGTATCTTTCCAAAGCAAAAGTCAGAAGACCAAAAGTGTAAAAAACTGATTAGGTACACAGTTTGTCCATCTGCTTTATCACAGGCATCCTTTGAATATCTTGAGAACTATATATACTAATATAATGAAGACTGTATTGCTGGGGACCCAAGGACATTAATTATATAATTTGGTGGATGTCACACCTGACAGGCACTCATAGTTAACTGATAAAAGTAACATGTCTGAGGATTTTATGAAGACGGACAATTTCTTTTATTAAATGCTTTCGAAACAGGAGGTCTTAAAAAAATTGACATTTAAGAATATATTTTGCCAGCCAAATCAAATTGTTTACAGGGTATTTTACTTTTGTTTCTTACTTACAGAGCTTAAATAAAGGAAAATAATGTTAACCATTAATAAGAGATATGTAATTACAATTCCTCCTGGAGGTTGGTTTGGCTGGTCTATGGCCTTTTTTACAGGTTAGACTCGTTGTCTTCTTTCTTCATCGCAGTATATTTGGTTACGTATGTCAACGTTTAGCCCTGTCAGCGCTGTTGCTGTTGTTTGCACTGTTCGTGCTGTTAGCGACGTTAGCTGCTAACCGTGTGTAGAGGCAAGCCCGACAGGTGTTGCTTGGAAGTCTGTTCCACCGTCGGGGAAATTGTATAGAATGATAGCGCTCGACTTCAAGGGACTATCGAGGGATATGTTATTAGGGTTGGTTCAGGTTCAGGAAGGGGGAAACACATTTAGACGGGAAACAGTATTCCACAATTTAAGGTGTTGCTTTCAATTCTAATATCAAGCTGGATAGTTTAAAGGATAATAATTAATTTGTATTGTTATATTTTGTGAGTAAAATCTGAATCTCGACGTAACCACTAGCATCTAAAAGGTGCTTTCATATCTAAACATCATAATAAATCTGTAGCCCTTTTAGTAGGGGCCGCATCGAGTTGCCGACATTGACTCATAGTGAAGTCGGCCCCTGGAGTTTTTTCTTGTGAACAAGAGTGTTTCACTGGTGTCTCTGATTGGCCGCGACTGTGTATGACGCAACAATTTCATGGCAGGTGTATTGCTGAGGACCCGAGGCAGTGCAGCACTGAGTGTGAAGTTGTTTGTATGAGCGGTTCTCGGGAATTGCTGGATGGATATGAGAAACCTGCTTTTGTCCACCTGGAATTTCCTTTGGTAAATCTGCCACGTTGTCAATGTAAAGTGTTTTTGTGCTGTGTGCGGATAGAAAGATTGACATAGCAACAGTAACTAACGGCAACAGGGCTTAACGAAGAGTCAATTGGTACATTTCCATTATCATGGAGGATGACATCATGGATAATCTCCTTTCCTATCTTGCCCCTCTGAAACGATGTATGTGAATAGCATATTTTTTCTAATGTGGAAGTCGATAGACTGCAGGACACTGAGACAGGGACGGACCACAGGACACTCCACAGTTTCCTGGCAGCATGGAATCAACAGGTCACCCCCGCACTTCTCAGCACTGAGCCGGTATCTGCTGTCTGGTGGTCTGGATAAACGTGTCACGGCATGGAAGGCTGCCAACAACACCCTTCAGCCCCACTGCCACCTCTACCTACTAAACTGTGTGTTTCCCCGACAACAAAATATCAGCTCTCGTGGTAATGACATGATTTAGCTTTGCAGTTATTAGTGTATTCGCTCATCGTAGAAATTGCTTTGATGCCCCTCTTCCGTTTGCAGCCAATAGGAGTTCATCCAGAGTTTTATTTCTGCACAAGTTTGTTTTTCCTGTGTCGAATCTTATGATATGGTTTGGCAATAAAAAGCTCTGAGCAAGGCATCATCCTTTTAGAAGCTGAACACTGTGCCAGGCAAGTATTCTGCCGCAGGCGCTGAGGGCAAGAAACTTATTTTTTGCTTCGTGAAATAAGCAAACCCAAAAAAACATCATCATTAATTATTCACCCTCCCTGCACCAGTCTGACATTCTGATTATGACTGGAGGTGGTTACAGGGTATCAGTAAAGTTGCAGAGTCGGCATGACAGAGGTTCAAATGTTTACTGCCAAGAAATATGGGCGTCTATGATGTGAAAGCTGCCTGCAGGGCGTCATAATGAATGGTAATAATTCATCAGGAGAGAATGCAGCCTATAGTATGAGCCCCTCCCCTGGATGTAGAGACAAGGACATTGCTAGTCCCTTTATTTAGTGAATGGCACTGATGATCATTTTGTTTCCCTACATTAAGAAAAACAGCGCAGGGCTAATGATTGGATAAAACGGGAAATTGTTTGTACTAATAGCGCCCTTATGTAACTAAGAGACAGAGACATAGAGACTGATACGCTGATACATGAAAGACAGGTGGGAGCTGTCTGGTGTGATCACAGGTGAGCAGGTTTGTCAGTGTCTGCCAAAATACTGTCTCTCTGCCAAACGAGCAGCCTTGACCTCCAGAGGGCCGGCCTTGGAAAGCTACCAGTGACTGAGCACACTTCGTGGAAATGCGCTCAGCGGGTGGTTTTGGACCAGCCCAACACAGTCATCTTTGTTTTGTTGGTGCACAACATAAAAATGCCATTGTATGCTAGTCACATTATCGCTGTGGTTATTGCATAACATCGGAATATGATCTGGTGCAACAGCTGCTCTGACACAGTTTGTGGAGGGCAGAGAGTTGACTCACTGTGCAGCCAAGGTGGAGTTGATTAAATTATAAAAGCCATTTACAGCCCTCAGTGAAAACAACAACCTCAGGCAACTTAATGAGCTTATCTGCCATCCCACTGCTCACAGAAGCATATTCTGTGAGCAAAAGACTGGGCAAAACGAATCCTCGCCCCAATGGTAAAATGCTGCAGAGACACTTCCAGTGGCATCAGTGCAAGTTTCTCCCGTGGTGCGGAAGTTGAACTGAAGTGTCGTTAGTCTTGGCAGGCCGGCACAGAGAGGGGTGCACTGTGAAAACTGGCATGTTGAGGCTTTCATGCCAGTGTCACGCTGTTCAAAAGGTGCCCTGGAGGAGTGTCACAACGCATTCTTCTCACCTAGTAGAGCATGTCCCTGTCACACTCCGGGTTGCCGTAGTCAGACGGCATTCCCCTCCTACCATCTGTCCCCGCTATTACAGTCACATGCAATAGTTATTCAAGTCACCTCGGTTCAAGCTTTTCTCTGAGCTGGCTTTTACTGTGTTATGCTGATGCCACAAAAACAACATAACTCTCTTTTTAATATTGAATGAGTATGACTACGATATTAGTTAGGGCGGAGGTTGTGGAAATTGTAACTTTGGTTTTTAACTCAATCCGCTGAACATCCTGAATATAGTTATGATGAAAAATGCCAGTGTGAAGATATAATAAGACACACAAACAAGCTTCAGCACTTGAACCTCCAACCCTCATAACACTCTGCATGAGAACAGTCACAGTGAAAAGGTTCATATGTCTTATTATTAACAATAGAACAGGAGTTGAGCTAGTTTTCACAGTGTTTCCCAGATAATTAGATTCTATTAGTGGTGGTAGACGCGTTTCGGGCCAATAGTAGTGATACTGATACTGATACCAGTGAAATTCCACAATTCTCGATACCAATTCAATTCCATTGGTAAAAAATAATTAATTAATTAATAAATGCCACGTACATCAACAGGAACATCGTCATTTCTGTGAGCATACTAGATTTTGTAAGGAAGTTTGTAGGTCATAATTCCCTCTCTAATATGTTACATTGCTGTTAAGCATCTTCAAACAACTGTATTTATACAGTTTATGACCAAAACCAAAATTTTACGAGCTTACATTTGAACACATCATGATAACGGTAGAATTTCCATTTGCCAAATACTCATTTTAACTGAATAGAGCCTGAACGCACCTTCAGTTAAAGTAAGCTATCAGCTCCGTGCAGGACTGTGCTTATCGGCTGCTAACAGCTAATAATTAATTAGCTCTCGTCAACACGGGTTTATTGTTCCCTGGTAGCATTACCAGGGAAAAAATAGACTTTGTCCCCTAGACACACCAGCAGTGAGTTTACCGCGTCCCAAACACATGTTCTATTTTCCATGGGACGACCAGACGCCGTTAAACTCGACCCTTCGCAGTACCTATGTTACCTGTTGTACTGCAGTACTGAAGTATCTGTTCTTGGGACATCCCTAACTGCACTTCACCTTTGTTCAACACGCAAAGATCTAAGGGCACTGCACTGGTAGTACAAAAATAAATAAATCAAATGTGCCTTCAATGTTGATATTGCGGCAGATCGGCACACATAAGTAAATGTATGAAAAGTTAAAGCATAAAAAGGAAGTCCGTACGATGTGTCAAACAACTACCCCACATTAACCGAGACTTCCCCGCCTGGCACTGGTTAGTAATACAACATTTGTCATGTCGCGGTTTCTTAACCTCCCCCCGCTTTCAAACAGTCTCAGAAGCAGTCGAGGAGGCACCACATGGTACAGCACATGGTTTCGTTTACAGACAGGATGTGGTTTTTGGACAGGCCGTACACGCAGCTACTTTAGGGGTCAAATCATAAGCATAAGCAGGGTGTAAGGTTTTAAAACCCAGCCGAATTCATACCAATCTTGCATGTAGTCACGTGGATGCCGTCAATGCCCGATTGTGTTGGGTGATGTGTCTGCACATGTGTTCACGGTTATGTGAGTCAGAGGAAGTGGGTAAAAGGTGAGATTCAGTGCTAAGAGCTTTGAATACTAATCATTATTTTCCAAGTACTGAATGTCATGATGGTAACAGCTATATGAAAGTGAAACTATTGTAAATATATGCTCTTACAATTAATTTCACGCTAGTTACTGAACACTTTCATTGTTACATTTTAAATATACACCATACACATTAGGTCTCTGGAAACCAACTAAGGCTTAATTTCAAGCCAAGCCCCAAAAACATCTTTATTTCTGTTGTGATCCCTTACTGTTCATATAAGGTTCCTGTTTGGTTGCTCAGTCACAACAGCAGCAGCAGAACACTAGTTTGCTCTGTACAACAGAGATGAAAGTGGAGCACATATACAGAACCTAATTGCAACCAGGACTTAAAAGGCTGCAGGTCAGTGGAGATGGAGGAATATACAGTATGATGTGATGAGTGCATACATCTGCGATAGAGAAAATGCATTATGTACAATTCAGATAAGATGGACATCATTTGTCTACTTCCATTTGGAGTCCAGGCACTCAAAGCAATTTGACTGCAGTGTTTCTCTTCAGAGAGGATGCATTAGTTATTGGCAGAATAACTCAGGGCCAATAAAACACATTGACTTCATCCTTTACTTCCAATTTCCCTTCCTGTCCGAGTCCTTTCATGGTTCATGCTCTCACTTTACATTTCAGAGAACACATCTTATTTCCATATAGAGCATGAACACATGAGGGTGGGTGTCTTTTCTGGGGAGTTTTTGGTCGTCTTTAAAGCGAACAGGAAACACATCTGGGACCGTGGGTAAAGTCTTTGTGAGTGGCTTTGGGTTTGTAAAAAACTGTAATTTGATGTGTCACCTTGGAGATGGCAGTTGACAGCTGTTCCATGCACAAGCTGAGCTTAATTGGCGGGGAAATTAGCCTGACCTTGACTGCGGCGGCACGGCCGATGAGCGCCGCTGCCTGCCACTTGAAATGACATTGTTGTAATTTTCGACAGCAGCGAGCAAACACTCTGAGCATTAATTATATGGTGGAATGTGCCTTGGTGCAACAGACGCACACAGTGAATACTTATGTAAGCTGTCGCTCCAGTCTCCATAGTAACCCGCAGCATTCTAACACATGCCTCCTCCGATCTACCTCCCCTGAAGTGGGCTGTTTCCATGGAAACCAGGCAGCAGCCTTTGATGATGGCTCTCGTGAAATGACACCCGCTGATAACTCTGGCTCTTCCGAGTCGCCGGGAGGGAGGATGGATGGATAAGCGGGTGGGTGGCAGTAGTCGGTTTGCAGAGAGAAATTGTGGAGAAAGAGACAGCGAAAGACAATTATTTCTCCCAGACACTAAGTCACGTAGCCACAGCACATTTCCCCAGCTGAGGTGGTTTACCTGGCACCAAAGCAGGCCGCCACAGGAACGCCGTGAATCAGATGAGGTGTGGCAGAGATGGCTGTCAGCCACTTCAGGGCCAGTGCGATTCACATGCCTCATATTGCCTCATGTGTAATGACAATCATTTTAGGGTGAGAAGAGACCTGTTTCAAGAGAAGCTCATGCATCACCATCTGCTACGTTTAAAAAAAACACGGATTCACGTCAAAGTGTCAGAATACTTTCCTCCCCTTACTTTGCATGCATGCCACTCGCTCTACACTCATTTGGCAGTGGCATTGCAACCCATATTTCCCCCACTGCAACTCTCTGTGTCAGCTTTTTGACCTTCTTTTCATATCAGCGCACTTAACATGTGTGGGAGATCCTGTTGCATCAGGAGCAAACTGTTTGTGGTTACAAGTGACTGTTATTCATCACCGTTGTGCAACATCCTTGAATAACCAGATACCGTTTTTTTGGCCATGCTAACTGAAACTGGCTTTGAATCGACTCCGCCTCCTGTTAGCTGTAAGCTGCGTAGCATGGCTCCAGTAGGCGCAGCCTGCGTGGCAGTGGGCTGATGAAATTCTAACTTGAATGCATGTCTCCTGCTTGTGGGCTAAAGCCGCCTGTGCACTGCTCGCTGGGGGGAGAAAATAGCTTTGGCACCAGCGAGCAGATCAAAGTGATCAGACAAGTAATCCCCCGTGAGTCAGAAGGGAACCAGCTGGGGGGAGGGAAGGCATGTTTGTGTGCGTCTGCGGGGAAGGCCAGAGCAGCTTCATGCGTCTTATTTGATCACTCTCCCTTATTCACACAGACACATTAGATTCAATGGTGTGTGTGTGTGTGTGTGTATTTGGGTCTGTAAGTGTTCACACACAGTCCTCCTCCAGTGTTTCAATTTGATCTAAGGCAACTTTGAAGTCAAAGGGCATTTTCGCTTTGACAGAATCTGAAAATCACCGTACTTTCCCCTTTGCGAGGGAGCGCCAGCTGTGTTGCTACACGTCTCGCCCGGATTCGGAGCATATTTAGCAGCTGCCGCGTTTCAGGCACAGCTGAAATGGTCCGATGATCTTATGTTTCTGAAACTGAGACGCATCACTCTCACAAGCCAAACGATCTCACCGCAGTGACAGAGACTCTACCAGTCTGTGGAGAAAGAAACGAAAGGCAAGAAAGAGCATGAAAACAAAGGCATGTAAGAGCATTAATCACCGAGACAAAGATGTGAGTCCTGGCCCCACACTCGATGTTCAATCCAACTTTCATTAACATTGTTTAGTGGAAGGCAGGACTCAGCTCTGCCCTCTTGACTGATATGTCACTGATATTTAAGATGTCTGGTTTCTCGGCGCTTTGAGATGATTGTAAACTTGTGAAGTTTTAATTGTGAGGCCGAGACACTTTCCGATAATGAAAAAAAAAGGATCCCGAGAGCCCTCTGTCGTGCCTTTGTGTCTGGATTAGCTGGTAACGGAGAAATGTCATTAGCCAGTCGACTCACTGGGAATTTTGCAGTGTGTGTGTGTGTGTGTGTGTGTGTGTGTGTGTGTGTGTGTGTGTGTGTGTGTGTGTGTGTGTGTGTGTGTGTGTGTGTGTGTGTGTGTGTGTGTGTGTGTGTGTGTGTGTGTGTGTGTGTGTGTGTGTGTCTGTGTGTGTGTGTGTGTGTGAGAGAAATGTGTGACTTCAGGTCTCCGCCTTTTGATGGAAGTGTTTTGATGTTCGTTATGACTCACACTTCCCTCAATAGATCACACTCAGTGGGTGTACTTGTCTCCCCTCAGCAGCAACTAGTCAGACATTGCAGGCGTTGGTGCACAGGTGCAAGTGAAAGTATTATCCAGGCAGAGTCAGTCGGGGATGGCTGATGTTCGTTTGGGGCTTTGTGCCAAGGAGGAAGTTATTCTGCTCTCGAAGGCTTGGTTGTGAAGATACAGTGCACTCGCACAGATGGCTGCACGTCACGAGGCTTCCTCCTTTTCTGCTGGTTAATCCTCATCAATTAGTTCTATTGTCAGATAGCTTTTCACGCAAGTGAAATTGGTGTCTGAATGCTCGACGGCAGAGAATCTGGGGTCCTTTTTCTTTTTGAATGGTGACTCACCCGTCGGGGGAAGAAAAATCTTTTATTGTTGAAGCTTTTCTCTTCAGTGAGTTTAGATGATTTATTGACGAAGCTGCAGGCATTCGCAGACATTCCCAGCTAAACCCCTCCCACTGTGTGCTGTCATGAATTAAGATGCAGTTGCATCACAGTAGTTTTTCATCAGTTGACACCAAAGGCGCACCCAAAGGGGTTTAAAAACTGAGCTTGTGGTAACGATGGTGAGCAGGCTCTTACCTGTTCTTGTCCTGCTTTTTGTGTTTGAATGAGGTTTTGTTATCTCATCGATTGCTTTTATGGTGTCAGTGACGGGAACTGGATACAACCACAAGAGCTTTTTTTGGACAGAAATGCTACTGGAAATGTTACCCCTGCCTCCAACACATACAAAGACATACACCCGTCACAAAAGGAATTTAAAGAGCTCAATGAAGAGAGACTCAACAGCGGGACAGTATATCACTTCCTGTGCTAAACTTGACCTTTGAACCTAATGTGTACTGATACTTCTGACAGGTGTGTTAGGAAAGGCCAAAACAAAGACGCAATTAGACACAGTGTCAGGACTGAGTGACAAATCTGTTTTCACAAGATCCTTCACACAGGCCCACATATCCATGCACGAGCGAGATAAGAGACTATTGCAGAATCTGTTAGCCACTTCCTTTAGGCCAAGCTACATCACTGTTTTTAAAGCTGCTCTAATCAATATTTTTTGAAAAACAATGTATCAAATGTCTGTGTGATGGGAAAGTTGTTGTTTTAAGTGAAGAACCCACAGAACATTATCACCTGACTCTGCAGTTCCCCTCAGCTCAGAGCATTTCAGCCATTTGGCCTTTATTTAGTTTTTTTTCGGCTTGTAACTTCAACGTTAACTCACGCTTGTTCACTTGTTCAGTTTTTTTGGGCAACAACAGGCATCTTTTTTGGGGGGAAAGCACCAGGACACCAAAATGGAGCTAAAACAATATTTAATCAGTCAGGCGTCTAATGTGGCTAATTTCAGCTGGATGTGTAAATATGCAACATAGTCGCCCCAAAAACTTTATGAGGTGATAATATGTCAATGTTCTCACTTCAATGGTTAATGCACTTTAAGGTTTGGTCTTTTGACACAGGCACATCAAAATGGAGCAGGTAAGAGCTGAATATTAAGCGGAAATTTATCAAATGAGGTTTGGGAGGGTGAGGCCAAATTTACAAAAGAAAAGCACCTCCTTACTCTTTGTTCATAATCGGAGTGTACAGTATTAGTAAGTCTTCATGCGGGAGGAGGTGTGTAATCCAGTGTGATTTATAGTCTGTCTCTGAGGTGCTGTAATGGGATCTGTGAATGGTACAAACGCATGTGTTGTTGTGGTGTGAACAACACTTACATCATGGTGTAGGTGTGTGACAGAGAAGGGATTTGCTATACAAGAAATGAGGACACTGCATCTGTTCACAGCTGAAAGTGGGACAGCTTTAATAACTTACTGCACACATGATATCAGTCCGTTTCTTTTCCTCAGGCAGCGCACACATTTAGTCTTGAGCACAGAACCTTCGTTTGCTGCTCTACGCACAGAAACCTGGGAAATAATTTGCTGGGCAGGGGCATGATGTTGAATTTCTGAGGGCTGTTTCTGTTGATTCAGGGGGAAGAAAATCCATTTTACAGCATGTGCAGCCGGCCAAGTGTCCAATTAGCACTGTAAAAAAGAAGAAGATATCCTCATTGAGGCAGATTTGGAATTACATTCTATGAATTCTGGAGCCGTCCTTGCCAAGGTCTGACAAGAGGGAATCAATGACGTCACTGAAACATCAAACTGTGTCGTAAATTATAGTGTTTCTATGCCTAGAACCTTGATCCACTGGAGTGAGGCAATTTCGGCGTCTCTGCTGTTCGGGATGAGCCGTGGCACTCTGGCTGCACTCCTGCGGATATTCAAATAATTGCCCTCCGCTCTGTGAGAGGGAGAGAATGAATTTGAATAATGTATTGCAATGGGAGTGAGGCCACAAGGCCTCCGAGGTCATACATTTCTGCTGCTACATCAGCTCTGCCCACGGGAACGGGAGGCACACAGGGTTGTTTATAAAATGCCCTTGGAAAAATGAGTCTAATCCCCAGCCAAACCGTAAGCCATGGGGAGAGCATTAGATAACCCACAAGCTGCAGAGTAATGAGAGTAATGAGGGAGATGGAGAATCAGAGCCAGGACAGAGAGAATGCATCCATTTATTGTCTGCATGCTCTGATTGCCCAGACCATTTGAGACAAACTGGAGCCTGACACAGTGCTGGAGTCCATTTCGTCTGATCAGCAGCAATAAGTGCCTTCCACAGCCAGCGAGTGCTCCAGGCTGGCCGCGGCCATATATAATGCACACTGTGTAACCCCTTATATTATGTCTGTTTATCTAGTGTCAACATCAGGGAGCCAGTGTTACTGCGAGCGTGCACACGTGGACCAAACGTGACAATCTTGATCCAGGAATATCACATTCTAACAGGAAATCTAACACTTAATGACATTTTCCACAGCATTGAGAGAAAACTTCCCTGCTTCCCAAAATGGGTTTTGTGTCACTATCCCACCTTTGTTTTCACACCGCTAGCGCTAGCTGCAATGCAAATGATGCTGCTGTGATGGCTTGAGGACATCGATGCACACGAGTTCAGCTGCAGCCAACTTCTTTATTCAAACACCACATTTTTCTAGATCCACAGAACTACTTCATCACTAGGAAGTACAGCAAAGCACACAAACACTCTTTACTCACACACACACGCACACACACACACACACACACACACACACACATACACACACACGCACACACACACCCACACACACACACACACACACAGACATACAGCGTGATGGACCGGCCTACCAGAGCGGCTTGTACAAAGCCAGCCCAGATTCCCCAGCTCCCCTTGATGTCTCATTAGCAGCAACGCAGGCTTCCTCCTGTTTAGCTAGAAATGAGAGTGGTGGGGGATGTGCATACATGCGTGTGTGTGTGTGTGTGTGTGTGTGTGTGTGTGTGTGTGTTTTTTTTAAGGGGGTGTTTGTCCTAAAGAGTACTTTTGTAGAGTGCAGGTGAGCCTCGGGGCTGCCTGGCTGACTGCAGTGTTATTGCGTCCAAAAGGGTTCCTGTAGATGAGGGCTGCCACTGCATCCCCCCAGCCTTCCTCTTGCAGCCCACCCTATAAAGCCTGGGTGACGGAGCAGGTAATAAAGGGCCTGAATGCAATGAGTCAGCAATTGAGCCTTCATTTAATTTCATCTGAATGTAGCGCAGACCTCCCCCCTGCCCCCACACTACACACACACTCTTTTCCCACCCCCACGCTACCCCCTCTGTCTCCCCATACCACTCCTCTCCCCTTTCTCTCTCTGCAGTAGACTTAACCCTTTCCTGCCTCCTGTGTCAGACTTAAACGACTGCATAGCAGTGCTTTCTAACCTGCAGAGCAAACACTGTCTCATGGCTGTATGTATTTGTATATACTGCCTCCCTGTCAACCCACTCCCCCCGGAAGATGCCAGTAAATCAGGCCCATGTGCTTCAAATGTTTCCGTCCATTGTTTTTTTGTGGTATGCAGCCTCTTAAACTTTGCTGTGTTGACAGTGAGTGTTGGAGAAGCAGAGGCGGGGGCTCGAGAGGGAATGTAGGCCACGCATTCCTTTCCTAGGAGCTGTCTGAAAACATGCAAAAGCTGCCGCACAATCAGACCAGGATTTCCGCCATTCCACAGCGTGGGCCAGACTCTTTTCCTCTCCCTTTCCACGAACCCGAGGCTCAGATCCCCGCTGTTGCTCACATGACGTGCGACTTTCCATCCCTAAACAGATCCTCCTCCTCCCATTAAAACGATTACCTAGCTGTTGTGCTTTGTTCTGCGTCTGAATGATAAATCTGTCCAAAGCGGATGCTATTCAAAATGTGTGTCACACCTAAGTATGCATGCTCTGTCAGCCCTGCAGTTTTTGTTTTCATCTCCAACATTCTGCACTTACAGTTCACAGATACTTTTACAATGTGGGTTTGTTCTAGTTCCAGGTTTAAACTTGATATGACATGAGATCGTTTGTCAGCCAATGCTTAATGATGGCTTGTCCCTTTGCTGTCTCCTCTTCTGCGCCACTGGGCTCTTTCATTTCTTGTTTGTGCCGTTTCCTGGGAAGGAGGGATGACATTGTCCAGACCTCCTCTCTCCCTTCTCTCTTTCCGCTTCTCCCCCTCCTATGATAACCCTCCCCTTCCCTTTACTGACTCCCTCTCTCCTTCCTCCTCCCTATTTCCAACTCTCCTTTATGTCTTATGCAGCTGCAGTACAATAACAGTGTTTGAGAGCAATAGTCCAGACAAGACTTTGGTTTAAATAAGCACCCTCGGGGTCACGTAATAACCCAACAACCCCCTGTCCCAGTCTCCCAGCCAGTCCCTCAGTGCTGGGGCCCGCTCCACAACACATTCCTTCTCATGCACCCTGCCAGCCGCTCAGCCAGCCAGCCGGGCAGCCAAACCACCATAGGAAAAACACAGAGCATGGAACTGTGATTCACAGCCCTGATATAGAATATCACCTCCTCCCTTCTCCCCAGTCTAACAGCTGGTTTCCTGGAAGCAGACTAGTGCGGTGGAAGTTCGGGCCAGGGAGGGAAGGTGGTGGACTCGAGGAGGCCAGGACTTTGCTCCGTTTAAAGGGCTCGCTGTTCACATCTGCAGCTCCCTGCTGCAATGTGGCAACGTCTTCATGTGTTTACGTGTAGGGGAAAACATGCATTGTAAAAAAGAAAACAGGGTTTGACGTAATGCAGGTTATCTCATAATGACATCAGCTGAGGTCTTGGTTTTCACATGCTGAAGGTCCCTGTGTGTTTGAAAGGTGAAAAGGTGAAGTGGAGATTGGAGGGTTTCTTTCTCCAGCTGTCAAAGATAGATGACTATGCACACTTTAGGTTCCCTACATTGTTTATGATCTGGGAATTATTAGCTTAACATTGACTAGAACCATCAACTAAATGTCTTAACTGTCAGTGTAATTGTTAACGTCTGACTGTGACAATATATCTTTCTGTAACAATGAACCCCGATGTATCCAAAGCCCTCAGGGATGGATGTCATCACAATAAAAGGAATCATTTAGCCTAAACATGCCACAGAGTCATTGATGCACAGAGTTCCTTTGCATTTCTTTTTTTTAACATTTGCGAGTCGATCGCCCTCAACCTACTTTAGTGAGCATGTCAAGTCATATGTCTGCGTAGCCTTTGCTGTCTACACAATGACCTTCGAGTAGAGGAGAAGAATAGAAGCAGAGCTCACTTCCCCCCTGTGCATGAACAGTCTAATTTAGGAAAGCGTGTCAGCGTGAACCTTTGTCACATTGCCGGGCTCAGAATACCCATTGTTCCCTTGATAGAGTCATTCTACATTGAAAAAGCTTTTAAGAGAACGGCGAATATCCTGCATCCTGCACCAGTGCACATCTCCATTTGTATGTATGCAGGCGGCGAATTCGTGCATATATACTGGCGGGACCACTCGCTGATACCCGCACACACATATATGATATAGGGAGATTAGGAATGGAAGTAGGCTAGCATGAGATCATGCATGCTCTGGCTCATTAGGTACATTTCATATAGTCTGCCTGGAATGCCATCTGTTCCAGACGGATGGTGCCAGATATGATATGATGCTGGCACACATGGTTGTTCCTGTTTACCATTTTTAAAGACGGTTGTTATGTGGTAAGGCAGCTAGACTACACTCTGAAAAATTCTCTAATTTTAAGGTTAAAATAGGAACCCAAAGGTTCAATCCTCCAAAACCAGGATCCTTTTTTTCACAAAATGTTTTTTACATTAAAATTTTACAGAAAAATAGCCTAACTTGGGGAAACACACCTACCAGCACCTTTACAGCACACTCATTAAAAGGTAGCTAGGTAGATAGCTGGCCAAGAATATGCAGGTGTGCTGTGGTTGAAGTGCCTAACAAGCCACCGAGCTGCAACGATAACCAAATGCACAGTGTACTGGAAGCTTGCGTATGCATGCAAGTATGAAGTTAGCAGTAATATTCTAGCTGTGAATGTAGCAGCAATGTGTACAGTTTATTTATCGGTAAACAAAATGTTACAACTCCTCCAGACACAAGCCAAGTTCCCTGTCTTGCCAGCCACCTGCTGATGATAGTGAAGGGAGTTAGCCCCGAAGTCAGCAACAACTTCGGCTAGCTCACTTAAGGTGGGCTGACCTTTAAGGTGGAATAACTATTTTCATTTTAGTGACACACCGGTCCTAGCTCTTATTCTCAATTTATATAATGCTTTTCTAGACAGATTAAACGTTCAATTATTAACACCCGTAGTAATTGTAGCGTCAGAGACTATACACTATAAATGTTGTGTCAACAAAGACCTAGCTGTGCCTGATACAGTTGATTGTAGGGCATCATCTGAGTGTGGCCTCTGAGATATATTCTATATTTTCAAAATGAGATTTAAAAGTCAAATTAAGTTTGGTTTGCGTATCAGGAGGTGTGTCATCTTTAAGGCTGTCTGTATTTCCGCGGCTGTATGGGTGTACGTGTCACTGCAGCAGGATGTGTGTGCGTGCATGCGAATCCGCAGAGACACAAAGCCCCCATGCCTCCTCGCATTTACCAGCAGCCCCCCTCTTCTCGTCTCTGGCTGGGAAGGTCTTGGGGATTAACTTTCCACTTCTCTGATCCACTTTTCCACAGAGCCAATAGCTATGCAGGTCTGGAAATGTGTAATGTGACTGGGTCAGAGAGAAATCAAGGCCAATTCCAAAATAATTTATGACCGCCGTCTCAAGGTTATTTCTGTTCTTTACCTTTGCTGCCTATTCAATTCGATGACCTCATCTCCATTATGAATCTTGTCATAAACAAGGACGTCATTCACATTCAGAGGACATTTATTATACAGAAAACGTGACACAAATACAACTGTCCAATGTATTTCTCACAGTTACTGGCATTAAAATGCATCTCCTATTTATTACATAAGCTTGTTATGCATATTTCCATCAGGGTTTTGTATTTGCGCTCCATTCCAAATCACAGTAATTGCTTCCTCCCCTTGCCTCTTTGAGTCTGAAGAGATTGCGCTCTGCAGCTGCAAATTATTGTTTTACAATTGGACGGGGAATCGAAAATTAGGATGTGTGAATACATAGTTACAAAATTGAAGTTTCATACTATAATTTTACCTGCAGCTACCACAGCTCCTAAAGCACTGCGGTTTATTAGCGCAGTATATGGCTGATTTCATGGAGCACTGTAAGATTTCAACAGAGCGTCATTCAAACCACAGGGTAGAGATATAAAATGTGTGAGTCCTTTAGGAGACGGGAATGAAAGCCTCCCATCAAGGCAGCCAGGGAGGAGGGAGCTGAGGTATTCCTTTGAAGTGGGTGGCTCAGATATTAAATAATTGAGTTGCAGGAGATTAAAGTTTCAGAAGCTAATTTGGCCCCCTCCACGGCCTGTCACTCTGGGACTGGAAGAGTCTGCAGTGTGTAGACGACTGATGAATAAGTATGACTAACTTCCTGTGTGTGGCCTGGCTGGAGAAACCCTATATCTCTGGCAGACTGAAACAGGAAGTTCATCCAGGGCACACTCTGTGTCTCTGACTCAGAGCGAGGGTGACGCCATTTTTGCTCTCCGAGTTTTCAGGAATCCAAATCCTCCATGTGCTCGACCAACAAAGAGGCACAGAGAGGTTTCACTTCCCCTCCTTTATTTCCTCATAAACACTCAACATAGTTGCTGACAGCTGAACTGTTATGTGGAAAGAAGTTCATTTGCTGATGCAAGAGGAATACGTTGCTTGTGTAAGCCTGGATTTCAGTGTTATTTAGATGGGAGGGTTTCGGTTTCAGTGTGCTGACGGGGTGGCTGAACAGCCTGGGGGTGAAAGCTCTGTAATGTTTGTCTCTCAGCTGACATTGAAACCTCATTTTCAGGCACCTTGAGGGCGACACTGCCCAAGTCGTAAAGTAATTGATATGTATCAGGGCATATAGACACAAGCACCTAGTCTATGAGGACAGACAACAGACTTTGTGGAAGGAGATGTAAGGACATGCCGGTGAATTACCCATCCTTCCTTCTTTTCTGTCTCTGTGTGACTTATGCTGGTGCAGCGGCGCCACAGTGGGTGGACAAGAAGACTCCCACAATGACTCAAACCCCTGTGCCGATAATGAAACAAGAACCACTCCATCTTCCTGCGACTATGGATTGGCTGGATAATGCTCTGGTGTAAGGGGCTGTAGATTTGTTTTCCTGAGTCTTTAACCTTGCAAAGACGTCAAGATGAATCAGACTTACAGTAGATGTGGCACAGCTGAGTCCTGAACCGTCTCCGTGGCTTTGAAATATGAGATTCAAACGCCTGCTCTGCTGCTCTCCCCGTGGCCATGAGCTCACACTCTGAGCTCTTTTGTTTACATTTCCTCTTTGGAAAACTATTATTCAACCGAGTAAATATGTGCCATCTACTCGACTTGTATATTTAAATCTCCCCCTATGACATTGCGTTAGCTTAACAGCCGGCGTGAACACTTACAGCATCCTATACCCCTGGAGTATTTGTAAAGCTTCTGTCACCTGGGCCGGTTATATGTTTTGACTGTCAAGGGTCAGAGTTAGCTCAGGGCAGTGTTGCTATGTTGCAGGCAAAAACAAGCCTCCTGTTGTCATGTGGGCCAGAGGGCTGCTGGGATGGAAAGCCAAAGCCCTGCGGTGAGATGAGTGTATGGAGGAGGACTATGTTTAAGAATGAGCCCCTGTGGGCTGTTTATGCCGTGCTGAAGCAGCGTTACTCTCATCTAGCTGGAGGAAAAACAAATAACGCTTATAAACTGAAACTAAAAACACATCATTACTGCATACTGCTGTATTATTACTAGTTGCTGTCAGTTGCATCACACACTAAACAAACTATGTATCATTTTGTTTTCAGTGTGTTTGCAATCTGACAGAACAAAATATGCTGCAAAATGTAGACATTTTATTGAATGTGCATATTGATTTTATTGAAATGTAGTTATAATATATGTTGACCTCTATGTGAAGAGCTGCACCTGAGTTTATTGTTGTTTAGTGCGACTTTCTGTCACAATTGTATCACAATCCATTGAAAAAAGCTTTTCAACAACTTGTGTTATCTCATTTTCAGCTTGGAAGACTTTATTTTTCTGTTAATTTAGCTTGTTTGCTTCAGTAATTGTTTTAGATGTTAGTTACTCCATTGGCACTTCACAAGTTTATCGAGACATTTTCTGAAAGAAATATTATTTTACTAAATAAAACATTTTGGGTGCACTGTTAGTGCAGTTAGAACTGTTAGTAGTAGTAAAAATGTTGAGAGGCAATAGAGATGCTCCAATAGAGATGCTCCAATGCTCCTTCACCAGGCTCTGCTATTATTTCAGGTGTAAGGACTGTTATCAGTGCCATTGTGTACGCATGAGTATAGATGGTTTACCTTTTAAACGCTTTTATGAAATGCATTCAGGATGAAAAAATACACACAGAAGAAATTGGCAAATTGTCCCAGACATTTATTCTTTTTCTGCCCAACACATTACAAACAGTTGCTGATGAAACAGCAGAGCTGTTCAATATCAGTTACCAAGGAAACATCAGCATCATCTCCAGATAAACACACAGTATTATGACTAAAACAACAACCCCGACAACAAACACAGGGGTAGCCTTCAGCGGAAAGCCTCGGCCCCTCTGCACCTGCAGCCCCCATCTGCTCATCATTGTCCACCTGCAAACTTTACTGTGCCTCACAAACACACAGCCAAAGGGCTTCGTTGGTGTTTTAAGCGAGGCACTTACAGCTACCACTGTCACTTTACCTCTCGCTTTTACTCCACTGAGATAATGTCTTCACTGCCTCGAGGGATGCACCCTACAGATGAAAAAGAGCAATATGACGACAAGTGGATAAGAAAAAAAGGAGAGCAAACACGACCTGGTGGGGATTTTTTTAGTGGTGGCAGCTAAACAAAGGCCCACAGCAATGTAAATCCCTCCCTCCTCATGGTGTGGTCGCCAGGTATGCTGGAGCGCTGTCTGCATCTGTGCTCCTGTGTAGACTAGCTTCACTTTAGCTACAGGCTAGGGGGGGAGGAACCGTGGGCAGGGTGTGTCTGCCTACCATGGAAGCAGGTGGGCAGATTGCACTCAGAGGTGGAGGGGGTGGGGGGATAGAGCAGGTGGTGTGGTGCTCCTGGCTCTCCCCCAGCAGCCACGGAGCGCCAGGTTGATATGACAACGCAGCTGACGAAATCACGCAGACATCTAGTTTAGCCTGTAACCTTTTCAACTGGAGAGACAAAGGCATGCCACATAAATGTAGAGGCTTGACATCGTCCAAACACGTCCTTTCAGAGTGTTTCTGAATATAACCATCTGCCCTTCTGTGCTACAGGCCAATGCCTTTCTCTTGTGGGTCTTTCTCGGAAAGATATCATGTAATATATGTGTTGCTGTGTACTCTTAGCTGTATACATCAGTGGTGGAAGACATATTTAGATCCTTTGCTACTTTAAAGCATCACAAGTGAAAGAACATATCAGCCCCAGTGATTGACATTATAATTTCTTGGGAAATATTGGATCATTTTAATGGGACTCCATTCAAATAATCCAATATTGATTGAAGTGTTTGGAGGAGAAATTTCTCTATATTGGAACAGACTACTAAAACTGATACAAAATAAATAAAATATAATACATTTAAAAAGAGCCCCAACTAGACACAAGCCAGAAGTTTGGAGAATCCCTGATTTAGTCCATGCTAATGTTTTTTAGTGTGTGTATTTTATGAACGTCTCCAATGTTCTATATGTAATATTTTGAAGTAATTAAACGGTAAGGTGTTTCCCTCTGACATGTTACATATTTAAGAACATATCCTATGTTTTTATTTATCTTGGTCATTTTAGGAGACATTCTTCTTTTTTTTCTCTGAAGGTTGTGTCCCAGATATCAGGCAATGTTTGATCTAGGCCAGCTCCACAGCAGGGTAGCCAGGGGGGAACTAAGGAGCCAAGTTAACTGGTTCATGTCACTCATCAACTTATTAGAAGAGATATAGATTGCATTTACTGTGACACAATAAGGTAATTACTTTCATGAAGAGTTTCTAGTTAAAACACTTCTTGACCTGTTTTCAGCAATACATTCATGCTCGATGACATGTGTGTGTGTATATATATATAAATATAAAAATACATATACATGTATTCATATATATATATATATATGTGTATATATATATATATATATATATGTGTGTGTGTGTGTGTGTATATACGTATACATATATATAAGTGTGTATATATAGATATATTAAGAGCAGAAGTAGAACAGACTGGGGCTAAACAAAGTGGCCGCTGTCATAAGCCATCAAGTTCTAATAAGGCATAACCTAGTCCTGGGTGGGCGAGGGAAGCCGCTGTTTTTCTGCTATTTCCATTTATAGACCGCACCAACGAGCCCCCTGGGACATTGCTCGCCATGACTCATGTCTCCAGTGCTTCTGGTCCAGACTGCACTCTCTCCCTCCTTCATTATCCCCGAGCCACACTGCCTTTTTCTACCCCGTGTCTTGCTTTGTTTATCCCACCTTCCTTATGTTCATTATTATGCTCTGCATTTCTCCGCCTGTGCTTTCATTCATGCGAGATAAAAGCCTTGTGAGCCTCGACAGAGAGAATGGAGAAAAAAAGAAGAAGGAAAAAGAGAAAGAGAACGAGGGAAGGGAATCACGGAGGGCTCGGCCAGCCAGCCACCGTAGCTGATGATGAAAGCGATAAGCGGGCAGAATCACTCCCATGTAAATAGTGGCTACAGTACAGACGGCGGCCATTTCCCGGAATTGTTGTTGTGGTGAAACGGCCGCGTCAATATGGGGGGATGTCTCTGTCTGCCTTTCCCAGCACAGCAGCCTGCAGGCTTTTCACTGTCACGTGGTCTGCTTGTCCTCTCTCTCTCTCCCTCTCCCTCCCACCCCTCTCTCTCTTTGGTTATATTCCAGTCACGGCAACCCCTCCCCCCCCTCTTCCTCCACCCTGCCCACCCCGCCCCTCTGCGCTCTGTCAGGTCACCCGCCTCGTTTGTTCAGAAGAGGAAATGAAAGCTCTGGCTCCACCTTAACCCGTTCCTGGGACGGTGCTCCACTATTGTGTGCATTCCTGCTGTAGGCATGCTTGGATGATGATTTGTTTCTATATCAGGAGGCAGTAACCACGTTAGTTGTTTTCTAGTATGGTATGGGGAAGAAATGGGGATAAAATAACAGGAAAAGAAGCTAAATATACATGCAAATCTCAGCTGTTCCAAATGGGTTACAGTGACAAAGCTGCGCCCCAGTTGAGGATAATAAATGTGGTCTACTTAATTTTCAGCACGAGATATTTATGCATGTATGACTTCACTGTGAAAATGCTGTGTCAGATGAAGCGAGAACTCACTCTCTCTCTCTCATTATTTGTACAAATTCACACTTTCTTATATGCATATGACCTGCTTTGTCTGCACACTGTAATAGTGTGTTTGTGTGTGGGTGCATACGCGAGCCTGGTGCTCATGCTCAGGTTTTATCCTCCAGTCTGCCACGTTCTTGCTTGGTTACTATGCAACCAGGTCAGAACAACATGGACACCACAGTAGCTGAATGGCCATTTTGGGTAAAGCACTCTGCAATAATAAACAGCTTCTGGCACTGAGAAGTTGTTTTCCAGCTGCAGTTCGGTGCCAAAATACAGAATTAACTGCAATACCATTTACTGCTGTGGAAAAACATCAGCCGTCCAAACCCACATACCTACTGAGGCTTTGAACAGCTTGTAATCCCTCAGCAGCTCGATGGCTCTCAGAAACACGCCAGCTCCGGCTGCTGCCAAAGAAATTACTGCGCAGTTATGGTGTTATGTTCGTATGAACTAAAGTGCTCTCTCCTTACTCTGTCGGAGAGAGTTTTGCAGGGGACAGAAAAGTAATTATGTGAGCTTTAGTTTTTTTTTCCCCATCTCAACTTGGCCACAGCTGGCTATTGTGTTTTGTACAGCGATGTCTTTACATGACTAAGATAAGCCATAGAAGCACTAAACAGCTGCCTTGGATTTTTACATTGTTGGAGCAGGAATTCTTCATGCTTATTTTGAAGTGGCGCCAAAGATATTTTGAGCGATTTGAAGGGAGATCAACTAAACGTTACCCTCTTTCAGAGGAAGGGAAGAGAAACAGAGAGACATTGATGGTGCCAAAATCTGTGAGGCTCAGATTAATTTAGAATTAGACAAAGTAAGGCTCTACGGTCAAACATTACTGTCCCATTTCTTCACGTTTCATCTTCTTCCAGTTATGTTCTACTAATGATCTCTTGTTGACTTGTATCGGGGAAAGCAGGCGCGGGTACAGCTTGTGCAAACTGTCAAGGCTACAGTTTGGGCTGAGTTGTGTCTACAAGGGCCGTGCTGTGTTAGCCTTGCGCTGACATGTCATCATCATGGCCTCCGTGACCGATATGCCAGGTTTCTTGGAATCGCTGGGAACATGACTATTTTCCTTGGCAACAAGCCACGTTAAACAGATCAGGCACAGAGTGTGTTTTGTAATTGAATCAAATAAACAGGAAAAGCTGGCCAGTAAACAGTGGAAGGAGGGCAGGGCGTCACAGGTGCTGCTCCACCCACACCGTCGGAGCTGGAGTTGGTGTAGGTCAGCCACCGTGCTGTCAATGGCCCCCATGTACTGTAATGTACACAAGTGGAACAAGAAGCATGGTGTTATACACTTTCATGAAACACACACATGCACATTTTCACACATCACTTGTTAATGCCAAAACATGTTGCTATATTTCAATATACCGAATTCTGTCATTTTGATCACAATTGAGTCTGAGAAGGCTTTTCAAACAGCGGAAAGGGCGCTACAACCTCAAAGAATAGTTTGACATTTTGTGCTTATTCATTTACAGCTCGGAAATTAGTTAAATTCAGAGGGGCAGTTAGCTTAGCTTAGCATTAACGACTGGAGCAGGGTGAAAGAGAAACCATGCAACATGGGATGCAACATCTTAATGAGTGAACTTTAGAGTTGAGCTAGCTCTTGCCCACCCTTTCCCAGTCCTTAAGCTAGGCTCCCTGCTCCGTTCAGCTCTGTTATACAGTTGTAGACCTATAGCATGTTCTGAGGTACACTGTAACTTGGATTTACATTATTTTGTAGCTACTAGTACCCCCAATTGTAGGTAATCAAGTCAGGCTTACTTTAGTTATCTTAAAATAGTATCTTGTGATAATTAGATGCTTATATTCAGATCTTTTAGGGCGACTAACTGGAAGGACGTGAGCTCCAGTTAAGCTAATTAGAGTTTATTTTGCTCTAAGCTTGAGCCAGATCTTAGAAATTATTGGTGAGTATTTTGAATTCAACCTGTGGTTGTTACTGTCAAGTCAAGTCCCTGTTAGTATCTAATTTAGAGCTCCTATTTGTTTGTCTGTGGTGCCAACTACTGATTTTTAAGTTAGTCGAAAGCATTGAAAAAGAGGTTGGATGTGAAGAGAAGTCAAATCCTGTAATCCTACTGGACAGAATAGAGAGGGTCAGAGGTCATGATCCACCCCGAGGACCCAGAGAAGGTCATCTTTGTGATTTGTGGATAGATACATGATGGTATTGTGCTCTGGGCTGTATCCAAGCAGGACTTCAATCTGCAGCCGTCCCTCCCCCTCTGTGATCAGTGGGCCTGGACTGTTGTGACTAGGCCAGTCTGACAGATAGACCATGATGAGAGTCAAGGTTGAAAGCCAGGCTCTGTGACTGCAAGGCCAGGCCAGGCCAGGGATGACGCAGGCCCAGGGAAACAGAGAGCACTGTGGACCGTGCTGGCCTCATCCCCCCCAACCAGTCCCTCCCGTGCCTCGGAGCACTTCCTGCTTCTGTCATTCTACCAGCAAATCCAATCCCTGATCAAAGGCCAAGGAGAAAAAAGGGGAAGAGAAGAGAGAGGAGACAGAGAAGTGAAAAGGGCGAGCAAGATTGACGTGCGTGTTGGGGGGGGGGGAAAGGGAGAAAACAACAAACCGCTCTTTATCTGACAGGGGAGGCAGCTGCTCGGGCCGGGGCACCTGTGTGCCTGCTGCCTCCCAGGCCGACGCCAAGCTCCGCCCTAGTGCCCGCCAGTGCCAGACCCATGAAAGGTTGCCATGGCAACACCCCAGGCCCACAGCCTGAAATAAACAACCTTTCAACCTCATCTGAGCAGGGTAACCTTTAGATGATCTGTGGCCAGGCTGAGGCTGTGCTGCCACCGCTGACGAGACTAATTGCGCCTCTGCCAGGTTCACATTCTATCTGTTTCACATGTGATTATCTATTTGAGAAATATTAGAAGGGCTTGATTTCCGAAGGCAAAAGAGCGTACCCACCTGTTCCTGTGGCTGCCCGAAGGAGCACATAGATCCTGCAGGACTCAGGCCGCACCATTGTTTCAGGGCATTTACCCCAGCCAGATTAAAAATCAGCCATCATTGAGCAGATGTCCCGGCTCTTTTCCCCGGTATAGGGGGGAGGGATCGTATTACATCTCACCAGGCGGGGTACGGACAGTGGAACCCTTTCCTTCGGATTGGATATGTCCTCTCCATTTAGAGTCTACACAAACACACACACACACACACACACACACACACACACACACACACACAAGCTCACCGGTGTGGAGGACAAGGCATGTGGTTCTAAGCAGAAGTGACATCCCATTCATTTGAGCTGGTCAGGTCTGATGTCCCCCATCTTATCTTACAAGGCTTAGTGCTGTGAAATGACATTGGCCCGACTCCAGCAAAGACCAATGCAGTGGCTAGCATCCCTGAAGCTAGCTAACTCTGCACCATACACACACACACACACACACACACACACACACACACACACACACAGCAATGCTCGACTCCCTGTCTGCAGCTGAGTACTGTGTTATGGTTCAATTCTGCCATTCAGTATCATTTCACAGCTCTTAATGTTCCAAAGCGGTCACTGTCTGTCATTGCTAAAAATACCCCTGACAAGAGCACACTAATTGATGTTGAATGTGAAGCTGAACTTGTCAAGTAATATGAGCTGATTGCTTTATAGATTGGTGCTATGAAATTGGACAAGAACACTTCATACGTTAACTTAATATAGTTTGTATTGTGAATATAAAACAGGCTGAAATTGCTGGACTCACGTGTGTGAAAAATATCTGACCAAAAATCCCCAATCCAATTGGGCTGAACATATCCTCTGGATTGTTTTCTCAGCTCTTGTTGTTAGTGGTCACTTGACGGCAGTGAAGCGGCAGGATGAGGAGATGGTTGCCATGTTGAACACACTCCCAGGAGGAGAAATCTTTTGTGTGCACGACATGATTTGTGACATAATTGACGTCATTCATTTTCTCGTTTTAAAATATGTGCGACGATATACAAACAGGCACACAAATCATTTCTTGAATGCAGAAGCGAGAAGTCTTCGGGCACATGCAGATACACGGTCAGAAGCTTGAGCAGCACGTGAATATGATTAACAATCCCATTGACTCACTGCATGTAGGTAGTCTATACATCCACCACCTGTGTGTGATTAGCTTATCGAGCAGATTGTAAAGCAGCACAAAACTATTAGAAACAGATGACATGTTAACAATCTGTGGTGTGCTCTATCATCACCAGCGTCGCGCCATGTTGTTTGACTTTGAGGTAACAAATGAAATCCTGTCAGCGCGGCCATACAGTAGCCTGCTATCCATGTCAGGAGTTTCATTTGCCCGGCTTGTCCGCGCCTGTTCTTTTGAAAGTCTGACTCTTTCATCCTCCTTCATTTAATCTTGCCGGCACATGACAGCAGCGCTCCTATCCCTGTGTTTCCATGTAGGGTGGGTTCACAGGGACAAGTGTGGGAGGCCGGGTGATTGATACTGGCAGGCCGGCGGCTCTGGTACGGCGCGGAGCAGTGAGAATGCGACGCCACAAGATGATAGAGGTGGCATATGATAAACGAATAGGTGATGAAACACAGCCTTTGAAGGGAATCTATTTCTGTTCCTACCTCAAGGGTTCATTATTGACTTTTTCTTTTTCTTTTGTGTTTCCACTGAGACCACAATCTTCAAATAGAAAGAGCCCAGAGAAATATGTGGGATATCTCATCTGGTCCTTTACCTCTCAACTTGAAGTAAAAAGCTTTGGAAAAATATGCTCAAATACAAGCAGCAAACACGGCTTTACTAGTTTGAACATCACTGACAACAGTGTTTGACTTTACTCACATTCACTCTTTGCTCCATCACATCCTCTTGATTGCTGAATAAATCTGCCTGGGCATTGCTTGGGCTCTGCTCTGCGTGGTCCATTAATATTCCAATCATCTCCTATATCAGATAAAGGGGGAGAGACAGACTCCTCTTCATCTCTGAAAACACCAGCTGTGCAGAGCTGTGAGACATCCACACAGGCGCATAGAGCTGTAAACAGAACACTGCAGACACATTAATAAATTCATACATGCAGGCAAACTTATATAATTGAGGAGTTTGCAGGCAGTGGCATCAATTTTGCATGGCGTTCATCCTGCATGATTCACGATGCGCAGACTCTTGTTCTTTCCTTTAAAGAACACACCGATTTCCAATCGTGGCCCTATAGTACGCACTATAGGAGAGGAAAAAGAGTAAGGAGGCACGTGTGCAGATACCACCTCCTGCAGTCAGGTGGGTGTTGATATGCTGCTGGCACCCCCAACAGTCCCTCCTTTCATATCCCACTCATCTCCCCCATCCTCCTGCCAGCCCTTCATTTCTCAGAGCCTCTCTGTCACTCACGCTCCACACTAGCCTTGTGTTTCCCTCACCTCCAGCTCAAGAATTGCATTGAGGCCGTAGTTTTACCCCCGTGCCCCTGGGCTTTGCTGCTCCCCGCTCCTCTAAAGCGATTAGTCACTCAGGCATCGAGTGGACCAAGAGTCTGGAAGCTTCTGATAGAGGACCGCTCGCAGCCCGAGTGACAAGCTCAAGGACGTTTTAGTGTTGTTGTTGCAGTTGTTTATGTGTCCGCGTGTGTGTGTGGGGTGGGGGGCTACATGAGAGTGTCCAGCTCCTGGGGGCCGAGTCGAGGCAGTGAGCCATGGTAATTACATGCCGCTCGTCACAGCGCTTTCCCTCTCTGCCCCTTTCCATCGCCAGCAAAAAAGCTTACAGCTTGTGTGTTATCTTAGCAATGATTCACCCATCAGTTCACATGGACACAGCACTCTCCTGCCTCCCTGCACACAAATTCACCCGCTGCACACGGCTACATTGAAATGCGTGGACACGGCCTTGTACATGCAGCTCAGTGTCACACATGCTGGGCTCCATTTCCCTTCCGAATTTTGATGTTCTGCTCTCCGGTGCCTCCTTTAGTTTTATTCAGGATCCGCGAGAAGAATCTGAAATGCAAACCCATCAGTGTGCATCTTAAAACACACAGGGTAAATTGGTACGGTTGCTGAGCAATGCAGTGGGTTACCTTGTTTCCCAGGAAACAACAAAATCCAATTAAAGGATCCCATGAACCATAGCAACATGTGGTAAACACAGCATAGCACCGCCGCCAGGTTGTTATTCAATCATCAGAAGTAAAACAAACAATTACTGCAGAATGACCCTAATGCGGGAACAAATGAGAATTTATGCATGAGGAAGCGTGGGTTGGGAATGGAAGTGATCCATCCCTCATAGTCGGCAAGGGACCGATCAAGCTCCTTATTCACAAGAATAATGATAATACTGATTAGACCGGCATTGTGTAGAATTTATCATTTCGCTGTCTAAACGTCTTTCATGTTCAGAACAAAGCATTTCCAGTGGTTTTGCATTTCAAAGAGAATCCGCCGTATTGTTATTAGGATTGATGGAGGTATGTTACCGATGCTAATTAACCAATGCTAATTGTGTGGTTTAATACATTCTAATCAGAAGGGCGGCTTCTTAGAGTTGATTAATTTTTCATAATGCCTCATTTATTTCTGTTCGATGATTTATTTTTAAATGTTAAGGAGATCATAACATCTGCGGGAGAGCTGCTGGCTGATGCAAGATGCTCCAGCTATGACTGAGTACAATCTCAACACCTGGATAATTAGCCGATAGGAATTCATACATGCGCACCTCTTATATTACACCCTCAATATAGATCACCTATACAGAGCGATGTGCATTCAAGTCACACGCTGCGGTGGCGGTGAGGGGTCCATATCAATAGGTTTCATTGTAATTTTATGGAGGAATCACATTTCAAAGCTCGCTCACTCTCCCAGTTGCTATGGCAACAGTCTAACAGAGTTGGGGATAGATGAATGGATGGGTGGACGGACAGACTAATGCAGGGAACATTGATCCACACTGCAGATGTTATTCAATCTCCCTTACTGAAATAAAATAAGTTATTTTAACCCCCACACTTATTTAACATTTAGACGCAGTATGTAGACGTTTAATAAATGGTTAATGTTTTTACATCTTTCTGGATTTTCTTTATATAGGTGTATGAATTGAATATATCCTGCATAGCAATACGTTGTGTATTGATTACAGTATGTATCTAATCAGGACAAAATTATGAAATGGAAATAAACGATATGATTGGTGGAGCAACGTCTTGTGAAGCTGCTACACACTCGTGATGTCATGTTCATATTTTTTCTTTTTGGCTGATAGCATTGCTAGTGTGTAAGCAGCCAGATGGCCTTGTGTGCATCTACAGCTGACTCACAGTAACTGGTAGGCTTTGCTCTCCACTCGAGGCTGTTAATCATGCTATTCTGAGCCGCGGTCATGCGCTTCTCCCTTTCCCCTGAAATATGGCGTTTAGCAGAAGGGCAGCGAGATGATTAAATCTTGTGTTGCAGACATGTTGCACAGAGAAAGAGATTGCCTGTGTGCAGCCGAGCTGATGCTGGATGTGATTGAGTCGTCCTTGGGATTGGGACCCGGCCTCCCCCTACTCCCCCCCTCGCCCCGCCTCGAGACTGGCTGTGGCTTGTAACCATGGTGACAACATGGTCTTGTTACCTGCTTATGGGGGAATGAGGACAGCTCGTGACTTCGAAGCTTGGGTTACTAACCGCGGCGGATGGAGGGAGGTCGAGTGTGGGGGGTAGGGGGGGAGGACTTCACACAAAGACCATACTGTTCTCTGCACATCCATTCACTGCTCCATCAGCCAGTGAGGCAAACAAGATCAATAGCATGAAGGAGTTGATGAGAGTAACTCAATATTAGGACTTCAGTTTCCAGAGATGCTTTTAGAGCAGCCATATCAGGCCCTCTCTGTCTGCCCCTCGTATGAGCAGACAGAATCACGGCCAACGGCACACCATGAATAAACTCCTAAACATAAGATTGACTTCATTGCTCCCCACGGGAATCCCAGAGACACATATTTACCTTAGCCTCATGTTGGAATCACATAGCTCACAGGTTTCATTAATTACGCACAGAAGATGTGTCACGAACGTCAAACGACCCAATTTTGAGTTGCTTCGGCCCAAGTTTCCTCTCATTAGGCTCACTAATTTGTCACTCTTCCTTTTGTGGATCTGCAGTGTGTACCTCGCCGTGACCTGTCTTGACTTCAAGACCCCCTTCAGTCTTTATTTACAAACTGACTTATTATTAAGTGGCTGCTTTACACAGACAAGTAATTCATTTTTGACCAATGACGTGCCAGTTGCTTGACAACAGCAATTACATCTTAATGATTGAAAAGCTTAATGTCAAATGATTGAGATGCAGCTGGATTGGCGCTTAATAGCCTTTAAGCCCTTAGAAAAGCCAATAGTTACAACATGCACAGCTTAAATACACATTTTCATCTTCAAACATTAACTCGCAGGGTGTGATTTATGTGGAGGCAGTGAAGTCTGTGCTGAGTGAGTTATGTGTTTTATAAATGATTTAAGGGCAATATTTAAAACCTGCAGACGGAAGAGTGAAATCTTTAAAGAGACGGTTTCTGTCTGAACTTTTCAAACATGCCAGTAAGACTGTCAGAGGCTCACCTTTGTATTCTCTGTGTGGTTCGACACTGGAACTGTACATTCACTCAGCGCTGAGCAGTTGCACAAATGGCCTCAGGTTTCCCCCCAGAAGCAGGCCAACGCATTCCAGAGACGCATCAATGGGATTGTTGTTATGATGGAGCGAGACTGGCAGTGGCCAGATTAGGAAGGGCTGTTGCCACGGAGACCACTCGAATGGCCAAAAGCATCTGTAGACAGTCAGCTGATACACTCTGGATACATCCTTTCAAACATGATTTACTTCTTCTATTTATTTCTTTCTCTTTCAGCTAAGAGAAAGCCCCTCACGGCACACAGATCGCCTCCACCATTTTGCATCCCGTGAGAGGATGTAGCCGGAAAGCTACAATATTACACAAATACAAACATTCTTTATATCTAAATGTGACATTTCGACCTTCAAAAATATAATGCAACACTAGAGAGAAAGAAAATACACAACTATTTGGTCACTTTTCAAGCCAGATGTCAAACATTTGCTGGTCCCAACTTCTTAAATGTGAGTTGGTCTGGTTATCATATCAATGTAAATTAAATTACTTGGGGTTTTGAACTGTTGGTCCCACATAACACCACATTTGAAGGACTATTTTCACTATTTCCTCATGTTTTAGAGACAACATTAAATTGATAATAAAAATAATCATTAGCTGCAGCCCTATAAAAAAAAAACAGAACTAGAAAAGAACCCGTCTGTATCTGCGTCCACTTCCCTGTGTTCCACTCCATGTGAATGTATTCAGCGTGTCATGTCATGGGGTATTCATGTCGTCTCTGTCGAACAGGCTGCCGTCTGTGTGTGAGCGGCGGTGAATTGGACCTGTTTGAACAGATAATGTGGCCCAGCACGTCAAAGAGGACAATGGGATCTTTTCTGGTCCCGAAGAGAGTATGTAACACTATCTGCGGCCTAAATGGAGCAAGACAAGGGATCGTCATGTATCACCGCTGCCACTATCCTGCAGGAGACAACCGTGGGTGTGTGTCAGCGCTCCCTCTCCAGTTGCTGTTTTGTGCAAGTCATGAATAATATTCTGACACCATGTGGATGGACCTTGCCTTATTATAAGTGAATATCATGCTACGAGCGAGATAAGACTGAAGTTGTGCAGCCTTATGACAGCTGATTATACTAAACAAAGTAGCAAAATCTTGCTGAGCTTGTTTTTTCAACGTTGGCGAGCAAACAGCTGTTGAGTATTCAGATTTGTAAGGGTGAGGAATACAGTATTTGGCATCCTCACTGTTGACTCTGTAAACAGCCTGAGGAACAGGTGTGTCGGTGTGTAACTAAAGTTTGGGGTTATTATTGTTTGCCTTTAATCAAGTTTCTAAAGAATTTCGAACAAATTGTTTAACAGCTTGACATTCAAACATCACCACAAAAAGTATGATCCCTTCATAGAGTGACGTTTTGAATGTGTGACGTGTTAACCTGCAGGGAAAGGTTGAGGTGGGTGTGGGTTTGTTTGTGCATGCGATCTGACATTTGTTGACACTGCAACTAATCCGGCTCGCCTTACCTTGTCTTCCAGTAATCGTGGGAAAGAATGCAGCTCCTCTACTGTACTTGTGTTCCTTTGTGTCGGAGGTGTGGCTGGGCCATAATGAGAAGCGCTGCCACCGCTTCTCATGACAGTCATGCCTCCCAGGTGTCACCTTTCAAGATCATCGTGTTGATACTGTGTAATGGGGAAAGACTCCAAACAAACTGGAGCCGGAGTGACCTCATTTGCCTCGGGAGGTTCACAGCGTACAGCCGTGGTTTCACTTTACATTCATCATTGTGCTGTGAAACCATAATTAGTGTGAAAGATGATTCAGATGGACCTGCTCCAGCTTGCCTTTTGTTAATGGAAATGATTAGGATCTTATTGCTTAAACGTTATTAGATGAAACCATTTAATGGTGTGCTCAACACGAAATTCAAATCGAAAAGCAAACTTGGTGCATGAAGTTGGTGGTATTGGTTCTGTTTGGAAGTGTGTCAAAAGCACGTTTGCACTGATTTCCTGCATTTCCTGTTGCTGCGTTCATAAACATAACACAGAGCTGAAGCCCATGTGAGGAGCTTGACCTCAAAATTCAAATATTCACAAGTGCTTTCGCAACTTCTGTTCTACTCTGCACACATCAGCAAAAGGCCCCAGAGGGGTAACTGCTGACCACTTGGCAGAAGTTTGGTGGGCCTCCACCACATTTGGGCCCATTTAAAGCAATGTTTCCCCGGCCGTCAGCAGCTGCTTTCCATCAAGTGGCATTTTCCTTGTCTACCCCCCCCCCCCCCCCCCCCCACCCCCCCCCCCCCCCCCCCCACCCCCCCCACCACCACCACCACCACCCGCACCCCCCTCTCCCCCTTCCCGATCCACCACCATCCCCTCTTTCTTCACGTCAAACTTGGCAGGCAAGTTTACACTGAAAGCCGCCCTGTTCTCTGTCAAATGTTGCGTGGCAACATCAAACGCTCTGCCGGACAGAGCCTTCCTGGGATTCCAGTGTGGTGGGCGGATAATTGGAGGCAGGTCTCAGCGGATCTGGCAGATGTGTGATGAGTTTTTACTGGAGCGTTGGTTTTTTTCTTCTTCTTTTGGAGTGGAGTGGTGTGTATGTGTGCGTGGGGTGAGAGGCAGGTTTGAGAGGGAAAACATAAGGGCTTTCTTTGTTGTTGTCCCCCTTCACCCTCCCTAATGCTGGCCACAGGGGCGTCTTATTGGCCCAGTGGCCAAGTAAGGGCCGAGTGTGGCAGTAAACATTGCATACAGACACGATATCTGAAGCCGGCATGTGGAATTTGATGTCTTAGGTCTGACTCACAAAGCCTTTAATCCTCCAAACATTTCCACATGTCCGGTCCTTCATTTTCTCTGTTTAACTTTTTCTGGAAGCTGCCATTTTTTCTTTTACTTTTGCAAGAAACACCCAGATGATTACTGGGCACTCCTGTCTGGGGGTTGACCGCAAGTTTAGATGAAGGTCACTGCAGTTGCTGTCAAACATGTATGATTACAAAGACACTTAGGAATTCCCCCCACTTTTCCCTCCACACGCTCACCTCACTGTAAAAGCAGGAATGCTGGACTTGGACTCTTAGTTTTCCTGTCCATCCATCATTGAGCAAGCATAACAAGGACCCAGACTAGCTCCTCCCAAGCCAAGGGTGGGCTTCCACTCAAAGAGCAAGAGGCCAGGGCTCAGTGGAGGGCTGCAGGAGAGGGGAGCGAGGACGGGGGGGTGTGGGGTGAGGGGGGTTGTTGTTGGGAAATTGTTAGACAGAGAGGGAAATGGACAAAGGGGAAAAAAAGGCATGCAGACAGAGTTCCAAGAAGAAAGAAGAATGAAACACAGCACTCCCATGTTTTTGTTAAGTCCCTTAGGCTCATGCAGACAGTATTAGGTTTAATTTTTTTCTTTTTACACAGGAAGGCGGTGCAGATGTTCCTGAGAGCAGGCTTGCGGTTTCCCTGTTTTCCTTTTGCTCGTCTGTTCCCGGCTCTGCAGCGTTGCCAAGACGCTGCCTTACTCGGTGCTGGCGTTTTTGTTTTTCCTGAGAGTGGGACTACAACAGGAGGGTCATCTCCAGGCCAGCTCCAAATGAGAAATAGTTGGCCGGCTGCCCTGGCGGCCACTCAAATCCGCCCTTTTGAAAAGATTACTGTGCTGCTGCTGCCGCCGCCTCCTGTGGGGCATGCCAGATTTGCTGAGGGGAGAGGAATGTGCAGGAGGGCTGGGAGAGGGAGGGAGGGGGGCACCGGGGGGCCACATTTCATTCGACCTCTTTCAGAAAGTTTTTCTCATTACTTTTCTTCTCCCTCTCCTCCTCAAATGTTTCAATTTGTGCTGCACAGAACAGGACGTGGACTGTTCCCAAATAAACTCCGACAGGGTTTTTCCACCCAGCCAAGAGCTGTGTGACACAGTCCAGTTCAGCCGCCTCCCTCCCCTGGTTGTCTTTTGGCTGCTTGTTTTTGTTTCTTGGGGACGAGTGATGAATGATCGATTGATGGCGTTAAGGCCCAATGTGGGACTGCCGCAGGCTATCTCTGCTAAGCTGCTTTGCCTGATAGGCTGCTGACTGTGGAGACTCCAAAGCCAGAGCAATAAAAGTTGATTTGTGGGGGCATTGTGAGAAGCCCCAGACACTTAAGAGAGGTGTGCATGTCTCCCCTGGCCTGTCACAATCAATACTACCCCACCACCGCTGGGCCTCTCTGTCTCCACCGTGTTTACTCTTAAATAATGCATCACACTCTCGCACAAATACCTTCCATTCACACAAGGGATGGAGACCATTAGCCGTAGCCATGTGGAACAATGAAATACAGCCTCTGCGTCCTCTTTCTTTTAACACAACCAGCGGAGAGAGCATTTTCTTTCTCTTGAGTGCTTCTGCGAGGCATCATTTTAGTGCTGCCTGACCTAATTTAACAACCTCAACATTCACTCTTTTCAGGCTCTGATTACAAACCCACCTAGTTTCAGCTCGGATTAACCTCTGAAAGAACTCTATAACAATTAGTGGGACAATGAAGATGAAAGGCCTTGCCTGAGCTAGGTTGTCTAAACCTGACATATTTTGCCCCTCTTAACTTTGTGCCCTGAGGGGAGGCGTCCTTACATGTTGTATTCATGGAAACGGTTGCCTCAGTATATAAAATGGTATGTTAACAAGGCGTCCAGCAAAAGGAAACACTTCTCCGCTATTATATATTACTGTTTATGATTCTCATGGCGATCATGTTGCGTGAGACTTTGATAAATGCTGAGTAATTACATCACTGCTCCACTATAAGAATGTCGGAGCCTCTCCGGGAATCATTAACTGCTGACGGATTTGGAGTGATGAGGCCTTGGTGGGTGGTCCTTATCTGAAACATTCAGGAAACAGGGCCAGACCCATAAACACCCCACTCACCGCAGAGGAAGCACCCGTGTATGGAGACCACACCCTAAGTTGCTGTAAACCTTGAATGTGCTCAAAATATAAGGAAAAAAGGGGCTTAAAGCTACAGCCAGAATCTCAGTTTCTCACAGCAGTGGAGGCAGAGAAAACAACGACCCAGCTTGGTTTCATTTGCAAGACTGGTCTGTTCCAGTAAACATCACAGCGCATGCAGGCATAGCTGGAGCAGTGCTATCAGTGTGTCTGCTCCACGCTGACACTATAAGAATAGCAGTGTGTGTTCCTGAGTCACATCATCTGCTTAGCAACACGCAAGCTGGGGACAGCAGGATAGAGCGATGTGATTGGGGGAGACCAGGACCCTCAGGACACAGAGCGCTAATTGCAAAGCTGTTTTTCTTCTCCATTTTTAACAGATGCAATACGCCAGCCACAGTGAAGGGGTTGCATAACAGGATTTTGCAGTAGATCCCCCTCCTCCTCTGTGGCTCTCCCTCCATTTTCATCCTTTTATGCTCCCCCACTCCACCCTCTTCCTAGCAACTCCATTTCTTCCTCTCCATCCACTCATAACAGTTGGAGCCGAGCCAGATGGTTCTGATGCTATTTTGAAGATTACAGGCAGACAAAACCTTGAAAGATTTAGAGGTATTTTTACGTTTTTGCTGCAACCAGATGCATGGTTAAATGCAGATAAATGCATGCTTATATGTTTGTAAATGAGAACATGTATTTGTTAATTGGTTCGGAAACAGTGTTGTTGTCATGTCCTTGGCAGTTGGGACAAAGAGCTCAGTGTGGCCAGCCTTTGTGCTGCAGAGCTGGAAGAGCGGCTTCCATATTGGGACAATATGCACTGTGACCTCTGACCCTGCTCAGAGGCGGCGGCTAGAGAGCACTTGGAGATTTGCTCTCCAGAAACACAAAGCATTCCAGGCTCACACACATCCACAAATAAAAGAAACAGGAAACATGTTGGCACAAGTGGACGACGCACACATGCACACCAACTGTTACTTTTGGTTCGTCAACCCGCCGGGCCAAAAATTACACATGCAAGCGTTTTGCTGTCTGACGGGGGCAGGGCAGACTTGGCTGGGGGAGCTGAGAATATTTGCAACACATACACACACAGACTGGTGATCTCACTATGTAAGACGAACATGAAGTATTTGTTGCCACAGGGGCTAAGAGAAAGAGTGTGTGCATCAGCATGAGGGGGTGGGATTTGTTGTGCTTTGTGGGAGATGGGAGTGGGAATTAGACATAACTATTGTATGACTATTTGTTCAGTACAGTTTCCACAGCGGTCCCGGAGAAAACAAAGAAGACTTACGCAATGTAACTGTTACAGTCTTTCACGTAAACACCAGGGAAAAGATTGCACTTTTTTGTGCCAGGGCGTGTACATGTGCGATGAATACACAAAATGTGGAGGACATCTGCTTTTACGCAAAGAAATCTGCTTCTCTCAATCTCACCGGTTCAGAAAGTGTTTGGTGCATGCATGCATGTTCAGAGGAACACAGTCGTGTGCACTCTTTTTCATGTTTGGCTGACTACATCTGCCATCCACAATAACCCTCGGAGTGACGTCCAATGTGCTGAGTATGTTCTGATGTTTGTGTGCCTGGTTAGCGAGGTTGAGGGGAGGATGGTCCAGAAATAGAAATGTTTCATGAAAACATCAGAATGGAGAATCATTTCACTGTAAAGGCTAGTTTCATAATCGCCCTGGAGGAACTAGGGCTCGTCTGTTCCATTTGAGCTTTCTTTGTGCCCTAAATTCACTTCTGCAACTCAAATGTATTTAACCCCTTGTCAGCTCTGACTACCCTCGCTCTCTTCTCTCAGCCTTTACCCATGTCAGGTCACGTTTGTTACTAAAGACCTGAGTCATTTTAAAAAAATGTCTGTGAACATCAGAGCTGTGATGATGAATGAGGTGCTGTATGTGAGGCAGCAATCATTTTTCTCTCTGAATACCGGCCAAGAGTAAACAAGGTGTAGCTCCATTGAGATGATTTTCCGAGGAAATTCATTTCCCTGACCAATCAGTCTCTGAGTCATTCTATTTTTGAGGATTCTCCCACAATGTGTGTGTGCGGCACTGACAGCAGCCCGGTCCCAGAGCCTTTTCTGGCAGGAGGCGTTTTGAAATAAACGTGTCAGGGCTCAGGGCTCAGCAGAGGTTTATGTAAGTGGTCAAAAATAGGAAGCACATTTTGTCATGTTTAACGTGAGTCATTCTCCAACTCTCTAAGCACAGCATCAAGGTGCCTCTATTTCATTTTGTTCTGAGCACTAAGTATAAGAGTGTACAGCCAATGCTAGTGGGTCAGCATAATGTAACGTAAGATTTATTTCATGCTCAATACAGAGGCAATGCTAACATGCTGCACTGGGTGTGTAAGTTCAAATGTAGCCTAGTTTGAATGTAATTTCTAACTTCTGTAAGAGTGTACGCACTAACATGTACAGGGTTTCACCCCCTGATGAAATACTTTCAAAGCAGTCACAAGTTACAACTTAAATCTTATACCTCACCCTTCATATTTGTGTAAAGCTCTCTGTGATTCAGCTCTCTGTGAATTAACTGTCGACACTGGCTTAACTTGAAGGAAGGAGGAGGAGCAAACTATACTTGTTGTTTTGAGTCTGCAACACGTTCTAGATTGCACCCCTTGGACATTTAGGATGCCTTTTGATTTATACTTGCACTTTAATTTCCCATGTGCAGAGAACCAGAGGATTACCAACCTGCGGGGCAGCAGACGATTTGTTTATGTAAAGTCATTTTTTTCTTAGTCTACAATCAGACACGACCAAATCCCTGAAACAGTACACAAACTAACGTCACCATACCACTATTTTGCAGTAAAGCTGGTACTGAACCTGACCTTGACAGTAGAAACTAACGTCATGGGATTGACAGGCCAATATATTGGGTTTCACTACTAATTAACTACTAATTTATAACAGTTTGCCAGTGTCGGCTACCATTGTGTGCTTGTGATAACGTTACATTTTCATCTTTCTCGAGTATATTACCATTATGTTGTAGTTTTTTACTTGCTCTAGATTCAGGTTGTATAATTATCACCTATTCACAAAGCTTTGTCCTAGTTTATGTCCTTTATTTGTTGTTGTTTGGTGATTAATGCTAGCTATTTGTATCCGTTAGCCTCTTCACTATTGCGTAGCAACGAGTGCAAAGACAATTGGGCATGAGAAACTTACCCACACAGTTATTGAGCACAGGAAGTGAACATTTAATTTTCGTAGACAATATTTTGCCAGATTAGCAAAGATAAACCTTGCATCTCTAGGGTGCAACCAAACGTTGACGCAAACTAGTTTCAACGCATCGTTTAGCCTTACATTAGAGAGAACCGTATAGCTTGTGCAACAGACAGCTGATTTTTAGCAGGTGAAATATTCACTGTCTTAGTTGAGCATCATGCTAATATTTGCTAACACTAAACACAAAGTATAGCACAGGGTGATAGTAATGTAACAGCTTTTGCAGACATTTCGAAATAAACCAAATAATAAACCAAGCCAATCGCTAGATCCACCCTCAAACCCAAGCAAGTCAAAGCATGAAACCAGGAAAATGTTCACCAGCACAAGCCAACCAATGCATACATGGTGTCTCATATGACTTACATTATACTGCATACTGTGGCAAGTCAAGCGCAAAATTGAATAACATATTTCTAACACAAATGAACATCAGCCTCAGACGAATGCAGCGTTTCACACGGTGCTTTATTATTACAGAGCCAGCCAGTAAACTCCACAGCGGTGCCTCTGCTGACCTAACATAAGGTCCCTTTCATCATATGCATATACTGAATATGTAAACTGTCCCACGCCTTCCATTCTCAACATCTTCTATAAGGTGAAAGCTTACACAGTTTATCACTGGGATGTCCTCGCTTGCATTCAGAGAACCACAATGACACGGATACAAGGGCTGATATATTAAGGCATTGTATGTGATGCATCACATTAATACAACCTATTGAGCCCATGTTTTGTTATTACAAGCTTAGGCTAAGACTAATGTTAAGCTAATCCTCAGAGAAGACTCTGTCCTTTGTTCCCTAAAAATAACCAAAGTACTAACTCGCAGAAAAAAGAAAGGCCCGATTGTTAAATGGTCGATTAAAACCCATCTCCCCTCTCCATTTACTCACACAACCTGCTAACCTAGCCCGGCTCCAGCCTGAACACTGGATCAATGCCTATCCAGATCAATAGGCTTATTAGAGCTGCTGTTGAGTGGTGGACAAAGCCAATTAGCTGAGTCTCCACTGCATGTCCCCTCAGGTTGAAGAGAAACACAGAAAAGGTCACCAGTCACAAGGTCATTTTGCCCACTGGAGCTGCTGGTTGTACATACTGAGGTATCTCTTCCCCTCGTAGCACATATGATTAATAGAATTAGACTCTGGGAAATATTGATCAGCAATCTCTGTGCCGAAATCCCATTGGTTTTTAATCATGTTTAGCTCCCTTTTGGAACAATGTGAAACAAACAATCAAACAATCTTTGAAGGATCTGCTTGAACTCCTATATTTGTAATTATAAAGATGTGTACGTAAGAAAAGGTTTTCAACAAGCTCCTTCTAACATTTGCTACTAATGTTTTAAAGGTCAATGAGTGCAATATGGTTTGTGAGGCTATTTCTGTGGGCGCCTGAGGCTGAGCAGTGAGGTGCGAGCTAATGGCGAGTCTATGACAGTCAAAGAAGGCAATGTTCTCCAGTCAAAGGACATGACATGAATGGAGTCACAGCCAGACCCCTTTTTGTGTTACTTTTACCCAGGAACATGTCTGAAAACCCACCAAAAGTCACTCTTTGTGAGTTCTGCCCCCATAGGTGTATGGGTAAGTAAGACTGCTTCCATGGAGGGATGAAAGAGACGTATTCATGCCTTTAGGGTAATTTGATATAAACATGGGTACCATGGGCCTTATAAATCTTTTCATTTAGCAACGTATAGGCTTTCAATGACTAAAAGAACCTTTCAGTGGTATGTATATTGTAGTAGCTTATTTGCCTCCATTAGAGTACTTATTGATAAGATTGAGTCATGCACAATAAATGTTAAATAAATAGTTTGCAAGGCGGGTAAACATGTTACTACCATCCTTTGACCGAAGATGAATGGACTACACTTTCTCCTTTTCCACAGAGATATATGCCTTGTGTTTTGATCCCCGCCCAGTGAATGGAAGACTATACACTAGGCGCTGTATCCTGAAACTCAGCACTAATGGGGGCAGTAGGACTGTCTTGGTCGACTCTGACTCCCCCTCCCCTCCAGCACAAAGACCACCTTTGACTGGGAGTCCTATAATGAATTGTAGTTGGGAGCTGAGCAGAGGCCAGGGGGATATCTTATGACTAAGAGTCTGAGAACGCCACAGTACACTGTGTGATTAATGAATGCAGCATCATCCCAGACTGGCCTTCAATCCAAAGCTCCAACTCTTGAGGTCATCACCTCCACTTATGTTCTATGTTACAGTATGGAGAAGCCCAGATGAATCTAAAAAAGGAAATGTATACTTTAAAATATGGATTCTTTTTTTTTTGCTTCCGTTGAAGTAAACCTGCATGTCATTTGGGTAGTTTTTTTATAAAGTCAGCGAGGTGTGCTGTAGTCTGCAGATATTGATCTGGAGCCTTATGTCTTGTGTGCTGGCTCAGGGTATATTTGCAGCTGCTGTTACAGGAAATGGATCCCTGGAGCGATCTGGATTCAGCTGATCCAATTAAACGCTGTGAATAATTGATCTGACAGTGAAACTGAGCCCTGTCACATGGGAAGGGTGACATCATCATTTAAGGGTTGAAACCGTACTCCTGTGCAGCTGGACTGCCCCGGGTCGTTTGTTCCACAATCAGTCCACTGTATCTGATTACCGCCTGTGAAGGACACAGAGCAGACCATGAGGACAGAAGGGGAGGTTATGCTGCCATTTTCAAGCTCAGCAAGACTGTACGAAGACAACAGACTCACTGATAGCCGGGGACTGGAAACTCATGAGATTGTCACATGTTGCAGTCTGCAAACCTGAACCCACTCAGCTGAGAGAAATGAAGTACTGACTTCATCTGGTTACAATGCTGTAGTCAAAGTTACTTTCGACAACAAAAAAACGAAACTTTCCATTGTTTCCTTTTTGCCTCTTGTTTAGCATCTGTGCTGCATTGCGTGCTACAAAGACCATTCCTAAACAAGACCTCCATCTGAACCAGATGGACTCTGCGTGGGTCAATTATCTTCCTGGCCATGAAATAAGGTGCAAATAGGAGCCATCTTTGACCCTGGCCTTGGAGGAAGCTTAGATTGTAATATCTAATGAAAACCCTTCAGAGAGGTCTGCTCTTGCCACTCGCCACCTTTTCATCTAGATCTGCACCACAAATGAGAAAAAGGGGGCTGTTGAACATCCAACATCTTGCCTGAATTAGACCCAAACCCTTTGTCAGGAAACGTGACAAAGGGTCTCTCACAGAGGAAGGAAAGGGTGTGGGGTCCCGCTTACAGCTGACTCTCATGTTACAAACATTTTGCTGGGTTGGCACTTCTGATCTGGTCATAATGAACTCATGGGCCTAATAAAATCCCCCAGAGTTTATCCTCACAGGGCCATACAGTCATCGTGCGTCACTGTGTACGATCCACAACTGGGATGTGGCATTATCACTGTGTGTCGGTGGAAAGTTGAGACTCTCGTTAACTTCGCCTGACAAAGGCATGACTAGTTTGTCCACAGCAGATGTTTTGTTGATGCAGCCAATCTTGTTCATTTGCCTTCTCGCTCTGGCCACAAAGGGCAATCCTTTACCAATTTGATCACTGTCATGCCTGCGTGTTAAGTACGGAAATTAATTAGCTTGATGATCAGACTGCTATTGTTCCATTTACCCGCCTTTCATTAATATTTTGCATGTCAGCCCAGCTTCTTTCTTTTGTTTTGATAGGCCCTAACCGCTCAGGAGCAAGTGACCCAACAAGTAATTTACAGTCAACATTTTCAAACAGCTTTTATTTCTGTGAATCGGCATTCAATAGAGCTATGTCTCATCCACTTTTGTCACTAGTTATGTGGCTATTTTCTTTGTTGCTATAGAGTGCTGCAGGGATGATTTACTTTTGTAGGCAACCCAGAGGTTGGAAGCCAATGGAATATTTACATTTGATTTTGGATTATTGTAGAAAACAGAAATGTATGCTACTTACACATTTTGATGAACACCACTTGCAATCAGCAAAATTAAAAAGATATGAAGAAGAAGGCTATAAAATAAACTCCACTACGGTGTAATTTATAAGCATTTGAAATTGAGCTTCTAATATTTATTATATGGAAGTTAAAAGCAACATCCAAACTGAAACTACTGTTACTGTCCTACTAATGTGTCTGGGTTGTCACCTTTGGCAGTCGGTCTCAAGAGGAGATAAACTTCATTCAAGTATTCTTCATTTTTTTCCCAAGTTGGCAGGAGGTTGGCAAAAGCAAATATGGCCATGAATTGAGTCATTGGAACTTTATGCGCTCAATGAGAGGAACCTGTCAGTTAATTAGATGAGGGTAGTGACGGCTCCATCCATCACCTTATGTTTTCTTTCACTCTGAGACAAGTCCAGTTGGAACATTTCCCTCATCCGTCAAACTGGAGAACATTTCCAACTGCAAAGACCACCATTGGGTAGGGAGCTGGAATGAAAGACCTCCATTGGGTAGGGAGCAGGAATGAAATCTTTCGAGCAACACACTGACATTAACTCGACCTCGCAGGAAAGGTCATAAAGTGTTACCATGGCAACAGAGAACACCACCGATATGTTAAAAAGGTAGCCAAGAGGGGTGCAGGGGGCGCCGAAACTCAATCCATGGCTGCGGAATTTCAGTGGGTGGGTGCGGATGCATGTTGAATATTAAAATATTCTTTCTAAATGAAGCCAGAGTCGCCGTGCCCCCAATCATTAAAGCTCTCCGATGTTCCATAACCATTAACATCTGTTAAAGCCATACACGCACCACAACACATCCAGCTCTCAGGACAAGAAGGGTATTTTTAGACATGTACTCATTAGTGCAGAGAGATCATTTGTAAAGAAGGACGGGAGGCGAGAAGGAGGGCAATAACGCAGTGAAAGATGGTATCCATATTCAAATACCTGAGGAGCCGATGGGTTTAACTGGTAGTAAAGAGAGTGGAGGTGAGATGTGAGGGGCAGCCAATCAAAGATTTTGAGGAAAGCGATGCAATAAAATAGTCAGAGCAAGGTCAAAGAAATTATGCAGCACATCATGCATTATCTGAATGCTTGTCTCTATAAAAAAAGACAACATATGTGACCTCTAACTAATTGTGCTTATAAAACTGCTCTGTTCCCTGGACCGGGATCAGACCTATTGTTCTCGCTGGGATCAACATTCCTCCAGTAATTCAGACGTAATTCAAGTGAGCTCGTCCGCTCTAATAGCAGAGTGGCTATCATTCACATCCACGCATGATATCGATTAATGGACTCTCCTCTTTGTGAACTGTTAAATTATTCCACTGTGAAATGATATATATCCAGCAGTCACCATGTGCCACATTTCCTGTTATGGTCATACAATGGTGGTATTGAATGGTGGGAGTGTTATCTGTTTTTCTATAATGGGATTCAGTTTTAATTTGCAGCGGTCGGGACCGAGCGGTGCAATCCGTCTCTTTCTCCAGGTTGAGGTTAGATTGGATAGGAATATAGTGCCATTGTCTTACAAAGTGAGAACACAAACATAGATAGGGTGGTAGACAGCCCTGCTACTTCCCTCCTCCTTCAGCTCTTTCAGTGGGATGTCGTCTGATACCACAGTGCCCCCTAGAGGTCACTCGTTTGTCAGTCAAAGTGTGTGTGTGTGTGTGTGTGTGTGTGTGTGCGTGTGTGTGTGTGCGTGTGTGTGTGTGTGTGTGTGTGTGCGCGCGCGTGTGTGTGTGTGTGTTAACTTGGAGCCACCAGGGGCAAATCCAGGTGTTTTTACAGACTGAAAATTATTCAGAATATAATGTTAATGTAATGTAATTACCATAGTGCACTTAATTGAACATTTGTCTAATTACTAGATGCTACACTGAATACTAAATGTGTCAAAGTGAAAGAGTAGCAAAAGCCATGCGGTCCAAATATGCTGTTGCGAGCCCCAGCCTTGGCCTGTACCAGGCTGGCGCTGTTACTGGCAAAACCGGAAAACAGAATGGAGTGATGGAGGGACTCATTTGCCAGAGTGGCCTTTGCTGCCACACAATTAGCCGCAGAACAGTGGGCACACCAAATATCCGAGTGCCACTCCACACGGAGACCAACTTGGTCTGTGGCTCTAAATGGAGTCGGCCAATTTGGCCAGTGACTTCACTGGCTTGTGAGGCCAGTCATTGTCCTCCAAGGCAGACGCCAGATGGGAGAGAGATGTGCCCAGGTGCTGAGAAGAGCAGTCGCTGATGGAGTGATGATATCATAATATCAGTATTAATTCATATTCATAATTGTAAACTTAAACATCTGATGAAGTCCAGCTTCATTGCCAGTGCTGTGGTTTAGACTCAGCCAGCTTATATTTTGTCACAGAATGTGTTTGTAAAAATAGTGACCAAAGGAACAAGGAATATAGATATATTTATATGAATATGAAGGGTTAGGTGTAGTATGGAGATATATACACAATAATCCAAAATATCAAATGTTAATTAGTGAGTATAGAAGTGCTGGTAGGTTGATATTGTTATCTTTGGACAGATCCAAGCTATTTCCCACTTTCCTGTCTTTATGCTAAGCTAGGCTAACCGGCTGCTGGCTCTTTTGTTGTTGCATCAGCACAAAAGATGTCTTCCTTTGATGCTTGAGTTGGTGTTTCCATTGGATCCTACTAAATTAAATAAAATTAGTAAAACAATGAAAATAAGTGCAAGGCTTTAGTGCACATCCCTCTATTGGAGAGAAACATCAGCTTTCCACAGCATCAGCCATTTACTGTACATCTGCCACCCACACCTCATGAGCCTTGAGATGTTATCATGCACATAGCTGTCATAAGGAGGATGCTGAGCTAACGCACACATATAAGGTCCAGATGCACTGGTCCTTAAAATATTATAAATGGATGTGATATCAGTGATCAATAGGTCACCACTGATTTCAGCTTCCCCCAACTGTAAATAAACGTGCATGCATTTCCCACTCATGTTGCTATATGTCCACCACTTGAGATAATGTACAGCACAGGAAAAGCTCTTAGCTTATCTGTAATGTCCTGTGCAGATTGACATGCCTGTAATGACATGGGGGGGGGGGGGGGGCTGTTGATAGTGCTTACAGAACTCGATCGGGGGGGAAATGGATGGAAAAGGTGATTGAGACCACAGTTGATTTCCAGCAAAGTGGCTCAGGAGGCTGGAAGTAGGGAGACAGATGGCCACATGGTGCATCGATTCCTCTATGAGGCTTCACACACAACAAGAAATCCATTTATGAGATGGTTCTCTGAGTGTAATGCCACTCATTTGGGTGTGATGAGTAACACAGAAGACGTGTGCCAGCGATGGGGACTTTCAACCGTCCCTAAAAGGATTTTTGAGAGCCCAGATGTGCCGTGACATGAATTTGATTCAACTTTGTTTACACCTACAGGGACTTTTAAAAGGGCATCTTATCCGGGTATCTACCATATACAGAGAGTTTAATATACAAAATAAATATTTGCAGTGATTGTACTGTGTCAGTGCACCAGCGGCATAAAACAAGCTTTGAAAACACCTAAATATTGAATCACCCTCGATGGTGGAAAGTGACTCAGGACATTTACACAAGGGCTGTCCTTAATTCCAATTTTGGAGTATTTTTGAAAAGGGTAATAATGGTGTTGTCTATTAGTGGAGCTGTGATCCACGCCAACTCCCCAACTCTTGTAATGAAGTCATTATATTGTGTTTAATGCTACCAAACATGCAAATATTAGCATGCTAATGTTAGCATTTAGCACAGCATTTGGTGCAGCCAAACGGAGCATCTAGCATGGATTTAGACTCTCTCAATAATAATATTTACAACAATTAGCTTGAATCAATGACAGCGATACACGACGCGGGAGGATTAACTTTATTCGTAAAAGATCCCCATCGCAAAAAGAGGAAGAAATTTGATTGGAATGATGAAAATAGCTGGTGGCTTCGCCTCCTCCGTCTAATCCCACCTATTGTGGTGGACTCTTTCATTCAAAGACTGTAATGTGCCTATATGTTTAAGCCACACATGATGCGCTGCTCTCGCCAGTCTTCAGAGGTTTTCATATGAGACCTCCGTCAAAAGGAGAATCTAGATTAAAAAAGATCAAATTGTAAAGTATAACAATTTATTTTAAATCCATCTTTGAAACATACAACCTAAAGTGACCTCTCTTCACTTAAATGCAAACAAAAACCTACTCGGGCAGAAAAGAGGTTTAACAGCTCTCCTACACAAGACAGGCGGAGTGAAGCCAAACTGGACACAAATCATCTGGAGCGCCATCCACAGGGGTGGGCGTGTGGGTGGGTGGGAAGGCAGAGCAGATAAAACGAATCCTAAAAAGCTCCTGGCAGCTGAATAAAACAGCCCCAAAGGCTGTCTGTCATGGCGTGGTGTTCAAGCGCTGGCCCCCTCTTTCTGTTTCTGGCTTTGTTCATGTCCTGGTTTCACAGCGCTTTCATCTCCCTCCCTGCCTCTCCCATAGGTGCCTGCGTGATTACTACTGACACAAAGAGGAAGAGGCAAACGTGAATCCACAAACATTACAAAAGTAATTCACTCCTGTCGATTCACTCTATTGTTCAATTCAACTGCCAGTTTGATGAGCTTGCCCTTTTCTGTCTTATTTCTCTGCAACCTTGTTAAAAAAACCTTGTGCTGTGGGCTCAGCTAATCACCGCTGCCATCACACTACCCACATTTACTGTCACTTAGCATTTAAATGATGCTATGAAGTCACCTTGCTTGATACTGCCAGTGCTGGATATTCTAATTTCCAGACTATAAACACTTCGATATAAAGCCTTTAATAGCACATGGACTTGAATCCTATCTCATAGCTTCAGTCTGCTGGTGCAGGAGTAGACGCCTCCTTCTGAATTATTTTAAAGCAAATAAAATTGTTACTTTACAGTCTTTTTGAGGACTGCCTGTTTCCTAGTTTTTACCACAGTTATGATGTATTTTTGACAGCGATGAGGAGGATGTTCAGAAGTCTTGATTTGCAAGGATCCATCTAGCAGTAAACAACATCAGCGTTGGTGGTTGCAGTGGGTTCATAGTGTAACCTTCAGCTCTAACACCCGTCACAGATAAAGACACAAGCTCTGACACCAAGTGTGCTGTGTATATTTCTTCTCAGAGCCTCATTTAAGCGCAACATTTTTTTTAATTTCTTTTCATATTCCTCCTGAGCAATCCACTCCAACATCACGATTGCATCAGCTCATGCATGTCTTTCCAGTGGGCATGAAATCGACACAACAGCTGGGCTGTCAGAAGGTGTCATATCTGCAAAAGAAAACTGAGGTAACTGGCTGACACACTGCCGCTCTGCTATGAACTTCTGAACTCCAGATGGGGCTGACTCTTTCACTTATTAGAGATCCACCTCTGCCGTTGTGCCCTTGACCCTTTAAGGCTGAGAGGTGTGGCTGCGACTGCACAAAGACTTGGATCAGTTTGGGGATTTGAGGGGGCAGGCGGTTGACAAACGACTTTTCTGGCTTTGCCCGTTGACAGTGTTGGCAGCCCGTCAACAGAGAGAATGCAATATCATTTTGTAGTAAATTACCAGCCCACACAAAGTGACACAAGGCAGTGTAAGTCAAGTTGTTCTGACAGCTCCTTCGGCTGCCACGCAGAGTGCACGTCTGCCAAGAAAACTGCACACACTGAAGACACGTACCACGCTTTACCCCACATGTGAAAATATTACTAACAAAACAAAATACACACACCAACACGGAAAGATCCATTTATTGAAAGTGTAAAATGTGTGCAAATGCCCTCTTAAGGCAAGCAAATATATCATACTGTTTCCTTGAAGAGACTCGTTTCAGGTAAACAGGTAATATTTCTTCAGGTAATATGTCTTTATAGAATAACGGATGGGGAAAACGTTTGAACGTTTGATTTTGTTTCTCAAATCAAGTGACATTTTCTTTTTCCATAAGAATTACTTTAGAGATGACTTTAAGATTAATTGGAATATATACAGTATATAAATTACAGTTGAGAGACATTTGTTTACATCAGTTAGATCTTCAAGACAAACCGTGACAGGACTGTGAGAAGAAAAGGCAGAGAGGCAGCCGGTGCCACGGTCGATATCCAGCAGTGATAAACAACAACACCGAACCAGAGAAATCCTGTGATGTGAAAATAGTATTTCTTCTATGTGAAAGGCCTACTCTCCAGAGACAGAGGGTGGTATTTTTGAGGAGTAAATATAAGAAGTGAGAATTACATTTGTAATACATGGAGGAATATTTGCCAGATGTGGGGCAAAGTTTGCCACGTGTGTTGTCTCTGATTTACACTGCATTTAATGGAGACAAGTTGTGATGAAATGAGTTTCAGAGCGGAAAGATGTGCTGTAGTGTGAAGAAGAGGATCGGATCTACTCTGCTGACTGGAGCTGAATCAGACAGATGTGAGCAAGGTGTTTTTCTTTGAAATAGGAGCTCAGATAGATTGTAATGGCTTGAAAGGAAAAGGTGTTTTTGTCCATTACTTACTAATCTGTGTCTGGTGAAACATTGTCTTGTAGTCTAACCTGCCGTAGTCCGTCAAGAGTGCAATGTAAAATAAGTCAAACGATATTTACGGCCGACTGTGGTTATAATGTAGATTTGTTAAAATATCTGTGGTAAATGTAGATTTGACATCAACAATAATTTTAGAAATACTACGATCTTGAGTCTAAGTCCCACAACTCACCGTCCACCTCAAAAAGGACACCAGACATAAAGTAGAACGTTTTTTTAATTTCTTTATTGAAGAATGTAAATTCCCAAACCATCTGAAACTGCCAAATTCCTAGAAAAGTGTAGAGGACATGACTTCAGTGTCCCCAATGGTAGCGATGTCCCTCTTGATATATAGTTAAATGGATTGTAGCCAACTGTTCCTTTAAAGGACCACAACATTTGTTGAACCAATTTACTATAACTGGTGAATACATTCCCAAAAATGTCCTTTCAGGTCCAGAGTCTGATTTAGTGGCCTCTAGCGATATGGTTGCTGATTGTAAGCATGGTGTACCAAGCCGGTAGCAGAACTACTTTGTGAAAACGCAGTGGCCAAAATCTAGAGCCAGTGTTTGTCCTTTCTGGACTACTGCAGAAACATGAAGGCGTATGAAGATGCTCCATATTTAGCTATAAACGGCTTACAACAATTCTTAATTTTAGGTCAATTTGACGGAATAAATCATACTTATTAACATGATATTGCTACACATCGTCCGTTAAGTCTAAGGGCCTTAGCACTGTAGTGTACAGAATTCTGCTGCGTATGAAAATGAGCAGTTAGAGCAAACTGAAACAGTACATTTACGGGCTGTAAAACCAAAACACTGAGCTGAAACGGTTGGAAATGTCAATAGTGAAGTCAAATTTCCATCAGCAATAACTGGTATGGTCCTTTAAACAACACAGGCAGTGTTTCTTAAGTGGAGTGGACAGAGGCAGGATGTGGTGCTGATGTGGTGGAAAGTCCAGAGTGAAAGCCAAGTGGGACCTCGGGCGACACACAACATGCAGTCATGCTCTAGTTAACTGGAGTTCACCACAGGTTAAGTGGGCAATAACTTAACAGAAACTTCTGAAATATGTGTAAAGGGCCGGCAAGTTAACTGCACACTATTTGACAACTCACGTGTATCCTCAACTGTCATTTTGATGTCTGCTGGGTGGGCGATAGCTTTGTCTTTTCCAGTGAGGCTGACTCCTAAAACCTACAGAGCAGAACGAAGCCCGGCTGCACAGAGTAACCGTTTGCTCCGACCCCGGGGACTTCGGGGGAGACACTCTGCTGCTGTGCTCCAGACTGGGGAGTCCATTTTACTCCGGGCTACATGGTCCAGGCCACTGACTAGTGCACTGCTTCAGTGCCCACACTGCTCTCAGAGGAAGTGACCTCAATACATCCAATAACCCTGCTCGCACAAGCGCGACAGCTGTGGAAGATTGGAAACATACCAGGTTTCTTATCTCAGATTCAGCTAAAATGAGAGAGTAGATTGTTTTGGTGGTGTAAATGTCAAGGGAAGAATGACTCAAAGTTTTCTCATGCAGTTGATATCCAAATGACATCTTCAAAGGAAAAAAATAAATATTCAGCTGGCAACTGTTATTGAGGAAGTTAGATAAAATGTAATCACAATAAATAGTATCACAGGCACTACTTTATCTTGGGCATACAATGAAATACCAGTATGATGGTTCTACATGCAGAGTAAAAGTAATAATATATAATATAGATACAATTTAATTCATTTTTTGCTGCTAGCAACAAGCTACTGCATAGAGCGAAGCATTTAGCTTCCCCCAAGGGGCCAAAAGATCAGTTAATGCGGCTTTGAAATTACTGGAGATCCTAATAAAACTTCCAATGATCTGAAAGGAATATCAGGAGCAGGGTTACAAAATACTGTGTGATCTCTAAAGGTCTGGAACCAAAGAGGATAAGATGATGCTGTCTGTCGCTATCCTTACAGCTGCGGTCACCACCAGATGTTTTACAGTGAGTCGATCAGGACTGATAAAACGGACATTATACAGGTTATTCAATCTACATGAAGGCAGATCATCTGCCTATGGCCTCAATCCACAGGCACAAAGCACATTGTAGCTTCGTTGTGTTGTGACTGAACATACTGAGCCACAGGAGCTGATTGGTGCTGATTATATGGGCCTCTGGGACTGTGGGCACCACGGCCAGGTGATTGTGTGGGATCCTGCATTTGGCACTTGTTACTGTTGTTTTCCACAGAGATGCTAATCATCAAGCATGCGCTGGAGGCATGATTAAATGTCACACAGCTCCCTCTGTTTTGGCCCTCTCACTGTGAATAAACCTTTCCCCCCCACAGGCAGAGGTAGCCTGCAGTCTGCAGCAGGAACAGGCTGAGCTCCACAGAGCCACAGCTCCCCCTACAGGTCACACCCCAAAAGACAACAACAAGCAGGTCAGTGTGCAAACTTTTGTTTTACAGTTACACCATCCCAAACTGAGCCTTCGTGCAAATACATTTTGGATGGTAATTTCTTCAAAATGTTTATTTATTTGTCTGGGCAGTGGTAATTTAATTGTTGTTTAACTTTTCCCAAAACGCACGCCACCGTATGTTTGGCCTTAATTATTATACTATAGTTGCCTTAATTCCTTCTGTTTCTCTGATGTTAAATTCATCAAAACATGAACATCATCAATTGAACAGCGGTCTTGGAAAAGTGTGTGAAATAAATGAGGACAATACCGCCCTTGTGTGTTGTATTCAACTCTAAATGGAGATCTTGATCAGGGGGAAACTGAGTAATTACACATTTAACATTCTGATAAATATGCACACATTCAAAATATTAAAGTATTTCTGCAATCTACTTGTGTACTAACTGTACTCTAAAATAAAGCTTGAGAACAAAGGTTGACCCATGGCTGTACTGTTTCTGTGAAAGTATATTTCCTCTTCTTTTTCATTATTCTAGAAAATGCTAAATCTATATCAACATGTATGGGATATGATATAAAACCGATTCCCATGATTTTTCTTTCTTTCGATTATCTGCGAGGGATCGAGCTGGTGAGGCATGAGGAGTCTCAGGTGGGTTTTAAAAGAATATGGCTTTATTGACTCGAAAATTAAAGAACATATGAATTAAATTAGCAATTAACTTCTGGACCCAATTGTATTTGTATAGCCGCATATCCCACATCACACATTTGGCTCAGGGGCCTTTACAATCTAGGCAAAGAAAAATACTTTTTATATGTATTTCTTTGCCGTGACAAACTTTACCTTTTCAATACAAAGCAAAGGTTGCAATGTGACACCAAAAGACATTTAACGATAAAATGTTAAATCTAGACACAGAAGGCACATGATTAGAAACAAACCAAAGCTATACAGAAGTGAATTACTGTAAAAGTTACTTTTTCATGATAAAAACAATTCCATCGTGTTCCATCCCCTTATTCTGAATCTCATAATAGTGGGTCCCTTTTTTAGGTTGCTCATTAATTGTATTGTTAATGATTTGACCTCATGACTCCAATAATACCAACGCTCGGCCTGTTGCCCTCAGCTTCAAACCGCGATGCTCTCCGTACATCGCTAGTCGGCTTAGTCGGCGGAGACGACGTATGAGTTTCAACTTGTAACACGCTGTAGTGTTACAAGTTATGTTTATGTAACAAAGCTAGTTATATTTAAAAGAGAGCACGGTTGACATTAACTTGACTGACTAACGACAAAATCTAACATTTACGTTTTCTCCTGGACCTTGTGAAGCGCACAATACCCATTTACCCACAAAGATTCGAAACATCATATTAATATAAGAGTAGATCAAATCATTTGATAAAAACACAGACATCAGCAAAGCGAGCTCATCATAATTCCTTGTGATAATCAGACGGTTGCATTTTTCTGCCGCTCATTTTGTGCGTTGAATGTCTTCGCACACTCCAGTTCCGCCTTCACTTTACTCGCCTCGGGTCGTTCTTCTGGCTTCTCACGCAGCATTAACTCCATGATTCGGTTCTGCAAAAAAACAACTTCTACTGAGATCTTTGTACCAACAATGATAAATGCTGTCATATATGTCATATATATTGCTGAAGGAAACCGATATATTTTCAAAACAATGTCATATGTTCTGCTTTATATTTTCGACAGCAGCAGTCCTGTTTGACTCTTCAACTGTTGTCTGTCTCAAGTAAATCAGTTTGGATAATAAGAACATTGTAATCTACCTCTTGGAGAAAAGTCTGGGGAAAGTCTTTGGGGAGATTCTGACATCTGGCCTCCGTAAACATCTGGAATTCATGAAGTGATAAGAATAAAAGAAAGTGTTAGTTAGCCTGCAACATACTAATAATTCAAATGATATGTCTGTTGAATGTTACACATAAATACAATAAAAACAGTGTAACAATGTTACTTTCTGTTTATGAAGAACTCACCTTTGCTTTTTCGTGGCCAGTAGAGACTTTCCAAAAGAGTTCCAAGAAGATCAACCCCAAAGCAAATATGTCCACTTTCCGGTCATAGTTCTTCTTATTCTTTTGTGATAGGATGTAAACACAGTATGGATATCATTTCATTATTTATCATGAAATATTATCTAGTTATGCTCATGAGGCAAATTAAGTTTCAGCTTTCAGCTTAGTATTAACTGCTTGAATTTGAACTTCAATTTTCAAATCAATTTCTGTATGTCTTTGATTTAAACTTTTTAATGTCGCTGGAAACAGTAAAGACAGGTGAGACTGAGCTTTAGGGTTATATATATGGGAGCGTTGTTAAGTGGGAGGCATATAACTAGTTATGATCAGTCATATGCGCCTATTTAACAAAATATGGCAACATTTCATTTTACAAAAAAATCCATTTCTTCTTATTTTTATATCAAGATTTTTTTCCGTGTGCTTACGTAAGCTAGTGCTAACACATTTCATCCAATAATATTGTGTCATCATCCATCCAATCCAATCAATCTGCAACCTTTAGCGACTAGAGAGGCGTGAGTGAAGCCACAGTCCTCTGTGGAGCCATGTCGAGCTGCATTAAGCCCGCCCACTTTCAATCCAATCAAATGTGAATGATTTGGTTTAAATCCCTCTGGTTAATGTACACAGCTCAAATATTCCATTTTCCTGGGACTTTAAAACAATAATGCAATAGAATTCAAAGTGAAAGACCATCTCACTTGTTCAGGAGCCATGTAAGATACGGTTCCAGAATCCTTTGTTCTTTCAATCAAAGCATCTCCATCGTCATCTCTGGTGACCAGGCCAAAGTCTCCAATCTTCACTTCTCCACCCAGACCGAACAGGATGTTCGCAGGCTTTCCAATGAAATGCAAACACACAAAATGAAACAAATGAAAGGCAACAAATAAAAACATACCTGTGTTTGAAACCAGCATCAAATCCAAACAGTCAGCCTGTGGCTTTCATTGGCAGCGCTGTTAATGTTTATCCAGTTGATCACTTGTAGGTACAAACAACAATCTCATATATATATATATATATATATATATATATATATATATATATATATATATATATATATATACACACACACATATGTATATATATATACACACACATATGTATATATACACATATGTATATATATATATATACATACATACATATATATATATATATATATATATACACACACATATATATATATACATATATATACATATATATACATATATATATATATATATATATATATATATATAATGCTCTCAAATTAATTTTGTTATTCTATTTACATTTTCTCTTTGATTCTTCACTGTAGACCTTATTCCTTATTATTGTCAATTATTATTTAGTAATTTGATAATTATTCATTTGAATGAATGTTCGGAGGTTTCAAAACCTGATGGTCTAAAGGAATAATATTCTGGCAGGGGAATTATTGAATACTGGCCTTAACAGATGGCCAGACTTTTAACATATTGAGTAAATAAATAATCAATCGACATCATACAAACATTTAAGAGGCAGAAACATAATAGGGAAGAAAATTCTTATTGGTTTAACTTAAACTTCCTGCTTGAATGGAAGACCTCGTCAATGAAAGCCACCATCTATCTGACTCTTGTCTGCTGTCTCCACATCAGTGCAGAGGAATAGATAATAGAGAATGTTGTACAAAAGTACAATAAGTAAAATAAACACAAAAGTCTATAATGTTCTGAACTGTATACTGGAAGATCTAGCCTAATACATGGAATAGGAATGTGTTCATTGCTAAATAGTGATGAGGGGCAAAGGTGTAGTATGGGGTGTAGAACAATATACTGGTTCTATGGTATCTGCCATCTGACCAGCTTCACTACTGGTTTGCACCAGGATGTGTCTCAGGTTGCTGGCTGGGCCTCGACAGGGTAAACTGGACGACGTATCAGATACTTAAACACCTACAGGTACACACAGGTAGCGTCGATATAGACTTCGCCTCAAACATACATAAGTGGGTATTTTGCACACTGTATACTCTGAAAAGTCTGGTCTCACCTTAAGGTCCCTGTGGATGTGCTTCTTGGAGTGAATATATTCGACTCCACTGACTATTTGCTGAGCAATGCTTAGGCCTTCTTCTCTTCTCTTGGAGTCTTGCAGAGACTGGGTGTTTTTCTCTTCAATCCACTCTTTTAGTGTCTTTGTGTCACATAACTCCATCTGAATATAGAGGTACTTGGCCGATGAATTATTTGGAGACCTAAGAAAGAAAGGAGAAAGAAAGAAAATGGAATCACTCTCCTTTAAAGTGGCAAAGTTTTTTTTTTTTCCTTTAGTCGATCATTATGAAGTAAATGTCGATTGTGTAATGTAATGGCTATAGAAAAATGGCACTGTCTGCATTTAGGTTGGTTCCCTATAAGCTTCACTTTCACTATGCAAGTCTGTTTGCCACTGGGTACGATCTACAGGGAAACTGTACCCGTCAAAAGAAAAAGAACCCCATTGACAGAGGATGCAAAAGAGGCGAAGATGGAGAGGGATAAAAACAAGTGCAAACCTTGGACGAGCATTCACTCACTCAGAGGGTGCTTCGGGGAAAAGTGGTCTGTTTCCATTTGAACTTGAAATAAAAAGTGAAGACTGAAGGTAAGTGCTTGGGACTTACGGAAAAGAGCTGTAACCAGCTGAACTGTCAGTTGAATCAGAATCCCCCTGGTATTCTGAATGCTCCAGCCAAGATACGTAGTATCTGACGATATTAGGGTGGAGGAGGTCTGATAATGTCCCCACCTCTCGAAGAGATTTCCTGAAGAGAATAACAAATAAAGAGTCATTAACAAAGTAATTAGCAGGAATGTAATACTACTAAATATGGCACAATGCACACTGGAGCCATACACCTTACTCTTCAAGGCAGACAACCTTTACAGCAAAATCCTTCTCCAGCAATTTGTGTCTTGCTTTGTAAACACGACCAAAGGCTCCAATGCCAAGATACTCCATGGAATCAAAGTCTAAAGTAAACCTGTTGAGATTAACGTTATTTTTAGGCAAAAAATGTCAACAAATGTTTCCGTCTTCTTGATTGTACAACAATTATTTTGAGAAGTTTAAGACCATAAAACACATGCTGCAGTGCAAATGAATATTGTTTCTTTCATACCTTGACTCGATGGATGTTTCATTCTGACTATTTCCGGTATTCTGGTCTTTGACAGCATCCTTAGAGAATAAAGGAATAAATGGATTTAAAAGTTGTACCCGCTCGGATTATTAAGTTGTATATTCTTAAGAACTAGAACATACCAAAACAACCAAGTTGCATATCGTCTTTTATTGTGATATAAAGTGCAGACCTGATTCTTGGAAGAGTTGGATGAATCTGTGAATATGTTTGAGCCTCGTGTTCCAATTGCTGATGATGATGATTCATTAGACTCCCTTGAGGAATATAATGTGAGACATGAGTACAGCTTTCTCTTTATTGAACATACAAGAACATGGCTTGCTCCTAATGACAATAAGTGCCTTACGGGGCAGTTAATATGGATGCTCCATCATCCTCGGTTGATCTGACAGACACCTGCAACACACAGAAAAGGCATAATGTTAGACATCACATAATAAAAAGACCATTTCCTGGAACTAAAATACAGAAGTACAATCACTCAAATTTAAAAAGAAAATTACTTGCTTGATTGTTTTATGGGAAGGGCTTTCAAAATATAAGCACGTAGGTTGTGGTAAATATGGCCTGTGAGCCATACATTTAGATCTCGACTGCGATGAAACTTCTACTTTTCTGACAGGTGGTCATAATAAACTGGCAACCGCATGTATATTTAATGATTTAAAGAAGTACAAAACATGGTATACCTGTCTGTCCCAGTCGGGCTGTTCTTGGAGTGCAGACCAAGCCAGCTGAGCTGCATTTTGTTTGGCTTTCTTGACAGACTTACCCTCACCCACAGGGTAGTCCTTTTTGTCAATTATTACTTTGAAGAAAAATCTGTGTTGTGTTTTGAAAAAGAGGAAATTATTTGGATCATTGTTTAAACATTTTGAATATTGCCCAAAGATGAAAATAAGTCAAGAATTAGAACAGAGTGTATATGCAGTGTCTCTTCAGAGGTTCAGGTTCATACTTACTGACGCTTATCAGGTGTGCCACGTCTCTCCTCTTCAACGTATGATTGGCTGCGGTTTGTTTGCTGACAGTAGTGGTTAATATAGCCAATGAAATTTGTCTCGGCACAGCTATTGTCCTGAAAGTTCACACGAGTGCCGTGATTTGGTTTTCCCAACTTTGGAATACTACATTTCACACATGCAGGTCAATAAAAAGGTTAAATAATCTTACAGGATCAATAGTTCCCTCAGACAGGATGCTGAGGGCATTTTCAGCTGCTTTCAGTTTGGCTTCCTTCTTGTTCTTCCCCACACCATCATACGTCTTACCATCCAGGATGACTCTCATTGTAAATCTGAGGATAAATGATACAACTTTGTTAAACAGGAAAGGTAACATGGGAATGTCGTGTGAGGTTGCATCACAAAGACAAGAATCGGCATGTGAGGTTGATAACTTTATTAACCACACCTCGGACTGTCATGGAAACTAATGTCAATAAGCTAGAAACAAATTCTTAATTGTATTACATGAGAACTATATACCATTAAATTAAGAAACTGGTTGTATTTTCTAATATTTTACCACTGGTGTCAAAACAATTATTTTTCAATATCTAACCCGATGCTGCTGACAGAGTTCAGTAAATATTGAGGTTCAACACCATGAACAGCATGCATATATTTGTCTTTTTTAAAGTGAAAAGATATAGTGTACTTATTGCTATACCGACTGTATACGTGCTTGTAACATAGTAACAGCTGACAAACCACGATTGGCCTAAACACCTGTTTACTATTTTTTAAACAAACGGGAGAAAATAATACCCTCGCATTAAACATGTCCTTCTTAAGTCCCGCATCTCTTCAAACCCTTTATCATATCGCAGCAGAGAAAATGTTCAACTCACGTCCGAATGTGGTCGAGGCCGTCACATCCAACGTCCTCGTATCTCAGATCTAAACGCGCTTTCTGCGCATACTCGTTTAGTTTAGCTACGGCCATTATTAATAACGCAACAGTCACAATTCAACAGAGAGTAACTCTCAGAATACTCACTAACGATATATTATCGCCTTTGTTTTTATTTTAACTCTACTTCCACGGACGACCGGGCTGTTTTAATTCAGACTCACTAAGTTTCGTTTTCTCCGTAATCAGTCACACAGCGTGGCACCTTCACGTGCTGTCGGAAATATTAAAACTGTGTGGATGGAAACTCACTGGGGATAAATTGAAACCATAGATTGTAACACGGGGTAAAGTGTTAGTAATTTATAGTAAAAGTGATGTTTGTTTGTGCCATTATAGCTGGAAGCTGTTCATCTTGTCTGTCAATAATTGTTTTGACAGATTCTTTCATTTTAAAAATGTACAGTGTGTAGCATTTAGGAATGGAATATAATAAATATATTTTCTTCAATCACCTTAGATGTGTTACCTTAGAATGAGGTAGTTATATGTAATGTATTGTAAGCTAGAGAACGCTAACCTTTCCCTAAATGATCGTTCCCTAAATAATTCCTACATTTAGGGAACAATTTAGAGAACATGGGGTCGACTGTGGGTCAGTGGTTAGCAGGTCCGTCTTTCAATCAGGGGGTTGGCAGTTCAATACCCACCCTAGTCTATGTGTCCTTGAGCAAGACACTTAACCCTGAACTGTTGCCTGTAGCTGTTCTATGGTATGTTAATGTAACATGGTTGTAAGTCGCTTTGGATAAAAGCGTCAGCTGAATGTAATGTAATAATAACAAAAATGTCCCTACATTTTCCCCCTCACTCTCAACCATCATCAGCTTTGCCTTTAACACCATCATCCCGTGTCTGCTGCAGGACAAGCTCTCTCAGCTGCACGTGCCCGACTCCACCTGCAAGTGGACAGGAAGCAGCACGTGAAGCTGGGAAAACATGTCTCAGCCTCTCGGTCCATCAGCACCAGTTCCCCCCAAGGTTGCGTTCTCTCCCCATCAGGTCTTTGGCGAATAAGACGGACAAGCATATGTTTCACGGAGACCTGGCTGCACGAAGACTTTCCGGATCACAGTGCGTCGGTGCCTGGCTTCATGACTGTTCGGGCTGACAGAGACGCTATACATGACCGTGTGTGAAGGAGCACTTCTGTAGTCCGAATATTGAACTGTTAGCCGTGGGGATGCCTCCGTATTATTTGCAGAGGGAGTTCATGTCCGGCCTTTATTGTCGCCATTTACGTGCCTCCATCAGCTGACGCCGACGAATCAGTGGACACCATCCAATCTACTGTGTCTGGACTGCTGAGTCAACATCCTGGTGCATTTTTGGCAATCGCTGGTGACTTTAACCACACCAGCCTGGATAAAGCCCTGCCGACTTTTCACCAGTATGTTGACTGCCCCACACAAAACAATACAATGCTGGACCTACTGTATGCAAATGCCAAGGATGCATACAGTGCCACTGCTTTTTCCTTCCTTGGCAGGTCTGATCACGACCTGGTCCTGTTGACACCCAAGTATGTTCCTCTAGTGCAGAGGCTCCCTGTGACCACCATGACTGTTGGGAGACTGTGGGTCAGTGGTTAGCAGGTCCATCTTTCAGTCAGGGGGTTGGCGGTTCAATCCCCACCCTATAGTCCGATGTGTCCTTGAGCAAGACACTTAACCCTGACTTGTTCCATGTAGCTATGTCATATTTGATGCCCTATAAATACAATAACAGTGTTTTTAAACCTCTACAGTAATTGTTAACACATACCACAGATATCCCGCGACTTTTAAGACATTCCGGCATTCAAATAATCATTTTACACGGAGAAACCACCACACAAATCTGTATTTTTCGAACAGGCCTCTTAACATTGTGAACTGTTAAACTTTAAACTTAACGAGTTTCACCAATTTCTCAACTGAGAACGCTTTAAAAGTCAAGTCAGTAGTTGTGTTGTCCAACGAGATTCAAGTGTAGCTTTTAGCTAGCAGTCAACAGCTCAAAGAGTTAGCTTCACAGTTTCGGTCAACAAGAGGGTTCAAGCTCGTGTCTAAGTCAAAATGCAAAGGGGACGAATCACAACGTTCGGCTGTTTTTATAGCCTGGGCCGGGTTACCATGGCAATTATTGATGGGCGTGGTCACGCAAGACGCAAAGAGAGAAGTTTTAATTATTTTCTGTTATTTATACTGCAGCAGATCATTAATGTCATAAAAGCTCAATTGTTACGGTTTCAGGCAAAGTGGTCAGTATCTGTGGCTGCAGTATAGGCCTACCTTGAAAAATGTATTTGTTTTGTGTGTGTCAAAGCATTACCATCAAAAAGACCACTTTGGGAAAAAAGAATGACCCAGCCTTCTGCCTAAATGGTTTTAGTAATTGAAAAAAATGCCATTGAAAGCTTTAATGGCCATCAAGTGAGTTGCCATCGTGCTGTAACAACAAATGCATTGGAGAAAAGGCCAGTTTACACCCAACTACTAAGTGCAATGGCTAAAACACAGCAGGAGGCAAGGCACTGTCGAATAAAAAGTTTGATAGATTTATTTAAAATGTTCTAATTTCTTTTGTCTTTTTTCACTACACAACTGGTAAAAGTTTTTTTTATATATATTTTGGATATAGAATATACTGTTACACTATAATAATAATAATAATAATAATAATAATAATAATAATAATAATAATAATGCATTTAATTTATATAGCGTTTTTCATAATACTCAAAGACACTTCACATAATTAAAACATCCTAAAAGCTAAAAATAAATAAATAAGAATAGCTAAAATACAGGTAAAACAAATAAATAGGGACTTTCTGAGTTGCTCGGACCCTGATAAGAAAACAAAAACAAAAACAAACAATCACACATTAAAAGCAGTTCTGAACAGGTGGGTTTTGATTTGCGATTTGAATGTGGAAAGATCAGTGCAGTCTCGGATGAGTTTGGGGAGAGAGTTCCAGAGGGAGGGGGCAGATATGGAGAAGGCTCTGTCCCCCCACGTCCGGTGCTTGGTCCTATGTGGGATGGACAGGAGATTGGCATCAGAGGAGCAGAGCTGACGGGATGGATTGTGGTGGTGGAGCAGGTCGGTGAGGTAGGAGGGGGCCTGATTATGGAGGGCTTTGTGAGTGAGGAGAAGGATTTTGTATTGGATCCGTTGTGGGACGGGGAGCCAGTGAAGGCTCTGGAGAACAGGGGTGATGTGATCACGGGAACGGGAGTGGGTGAGCAGGCGAGCAGCAGAGTTCTGGATGTATTGTTTGTTTAGGATTTTGGAAGATGTGCCATAAAGAATACTATTGCAATAGTCAATTCTGGAGGTGATGAAGGCGTGGATTAAAGTTTCAGCAGCAGATGAGGAAAGTGATGGGCGGAGACGGGCAATGTTTTTTAGGTGGAAGAAGGAGGTTCTGGTGATTTGTTTGATGTGATGTTCAAATGAGAGGTTGCTGTCAAACATGACTCCGAGGTTGCGGATGTGAGGGGAGGGAGACAGAGTGGAGTTGTCAATGGTGAGGCAGAAGTTGTGACTGGTTTTGGTGAGAGATTTGGGGCCGATGATGATCATATCCGATTTATCACAGTTGAGTTTGAGAAAATTGGTTTGCATCCATGATTTAATGGCAGTTTGTCAGAGTGGAGTGAGTAGTAGTGGTAATGGCTTTTGTGGAGATGTAGAGCTGGACATCATCGGCGTAGCAGTGGAAGAGGAGACCGTGATGACGTATGATGTTTCCAAGAGGGAGCAGGTAGAGGATGAACAGAAGAGGACCAAGCACCAAACCCTGGGGGACGCCCTGAGACAGAGGAGCAGTGGAGGAGGTGCAGTTGTTGATGCTGATGAATTGTTGTCTGTTTGTTAGATATGATTTGAGCTAGGAGAGAGCAGTTCCGGTGATGTTGAGGGACGATTCGAGGCGGGAGAAAAGGATGTTGTGGTTGATGGTGTCTTCATGACTGTTCGGGCTGACAGAGACGCTATACATGACCGTGTGTGTGAAGGAGCACTTCTGTAGTCCGAATATTGAACTGTTAGCCGTGGGGATGCCTCCGTATTATTTGCAGAGGGAGTTCATGTCCGGCCTTTATTGTCGCCATTTACGTGCCTCCATCAGCTGACGCCGACGAATCAGTGGACACCATCCAATCTACTGTGTCTGGACTGCTGAGTCAACATCCTGGTGCATTTTTGGCAATCGCTGGTGACTTTAACCACACCAGCCTGGATAAAGCCCCTGCCGACTTTTCACCAGTATGTTGACTGCCCCACACAAAACAATACAATGCTGGACCTACTGTATGCAGGAGAGAGCAGTTCCGGTGATGTTGAGGGACGATTCGAGGCGGGAGAAAAGGATGTTGTGGTTGATGGTGTCGAAGGCTGCAGTGAGATCCAGGAGAAGGAGAATGTTGAGGTGGCCAGATTCTGAGTAGAGGAGGAGGTCATTGGTGACTTTGAGAAGGGCTGTTTTGGTGCTGTGCTGTGAGCGGAAACCAGATTGAAATGGCTCGAACAGATCGTTGGAAATGAGGTGGGTTTTGAGTTGTGCAGCGACGACGCGTTCCAGTATTTTTGACAGGAAGGGAAGATTTGAGAGGGTCTCAGGGTCGAGTCCAGGTTTCTTGAGGATGGGGATGACAGCAGCCAGTTTAAGTGTGTCGGGGACTGAGCCGGAGTTGAGGGAGGAGTTGATTATTGCTATGATGAGTGGAGCGATGGCTGGGAGACATTCCTTGGTGAGAGTAGATGGTATGGGATCCAGAATACAGGTGGAGCTTCTCATTCCTGTTATGAATGAAGAGAACCTTAAACCTTAAAACTCAAAAAGTTTCACTCATTAGGGTCGCCCCCGCGACCCTAATGAGGATAAGCGGTATTGAAAATGGATGGATGGATGGATACTTCTTACACTTCTAATGTACACATATATAATAGAAACTTCAGCTGTTTCTGTTAATGCTCATTACTTGTATGACATGTATCTGGTATTCATTTCTAGTCACCCATTCTAGTGTCTGGCTCTAAAGCTGCCGGCTGTAGATCTCTGAAAGGAATGCTCTTCCTCCAGGCCGAGGACGGTCACTGGGCCAGGGACTTCCTGCTCCCAGGTAGCCAAATCCTCCTCCTCCATGTTCTTATATTTGAAATAAGGGATATCTTTGATTTAAAGTTTAAATTAAAAGACTAAACCTTGAATATCACATCCACAGTTATATTGTGCACCTACATACAATACATCCCAAACATTTTTACAAAAGTATCTGTCTGTACATATGTAGTCTAGTAACAACCAATTTCAACCACTAATATCATGACATCCATCCTTCAAACAATATGCAACTGTAAGCAACAAGGGAGGTGTGAGTGGAGTCCTCTGTTGCTCAGTACTGTGCTAAGTATGCCCACTTTGTAGCTGTCCAATCAAATGCAAAGGATTAGATTTAAATACTTCTTGTAACTGTACTCCGCTCGATTATTCTCTTCCATTGGATTATACTCCTCCTGGATATGAGCCGACCAGCAGCCCAGGGCTTTGGAGACTCAGATGCCCACGACCTGGCCCATCATACACGGACAGCAAACAGCCTTCAGGTAGTCCAACCTCCTTTTGGTTAAGACATTCGGGAAATAGGGTTGATACCGGGGCCAGTCCTGTTTTTATTTTTTATTTTTCAAATATAATAGCAGTATAATAGAGGGGTAGTGTGAACGTCGCATAGTAAAATGTGTTACGATGACTAGTACTGCATATGTCGATTGTCTTGCTAGTTCACACTTCACTGAAACATTCTGGCTTTCTGCATTGTTGGCCAAAATGTACGTCTTACGTGAAGTAGTGTTGCTATATCAAATTCAGGCGTACGGGTGTTCACTAGTATTTAATTTATCACGGTAACTGACTTGTGTGTGGCTTGATCTCGTGTAGATGTGCTGGATTCCCTGGACTTGACCATGGACGAGAACAAGGAGAAGCAGACTACAGAGAGCGTGCAGCAGCAAGGTGAACTGGCCTGGGTCCAGCAGGACAGTCTGGACCAGGAGAGAGAAGAACAGGAGCTACAACAGGCTCTGGCTCAGAGCCTCCAGGAGCATGTAAGACCAGATGACATCTGCGGAGGGCTGTCCATGATTCCATGAACTTACCTGTATCTAATATGCAAACGAGAAGTACGAGTTGAACTAAGTTATTAGTAGTAGTTCCATTGTTAACTGCAAAGTCCATAAAATAACTAATAATTCGAGGTCAACTCTGGTGACCCCCCCCCCCCCCCCACAGATCACATGACATCTGCGGAGGGCTTTTTAAGACGGGAGCAATGGGGCTGCGTTCTGTTCAATATAATTGATCTCACTGAAGTGTGTACTTTTTTTTGTTTACTTAAACTTTAAGTAAACAAAAAAAGTACACACTAAAGAGTGGAGATGGTTGTGGATTTCAGGAAGAACGTAGCCCCACCCGCCCCCATCACCCTGTGTGACACCCTCCTTCCTGGGCTCCATCATAACCCAGGACCTCAAATGGGAGCTGAACATCAGCTCCATCACAAAGAAGGCTCAGCATAGGATGTTCTTCCTGAGGCAGCTGAAGAAATTCAACCTGCCAAAGAAAATGATGGTAATGATGCCACACAAACAGCTTCTTAGTTAAATACACTTGTCACTTTAAACTTACACTTACATTACACTGTTTGAAGTACTGTTACCTGTTTGTCTGTGCACTTTATTTTATATTTTATATTCTTCTGTACATTTAATATGTTTCTTGCACTGTGTTGATTGTTGTTGATTGTTTAATGTTATTGTCCAATGTTGCACCATCCGCAATGACAAATTCCTTGTATGTGAAAACATACTTGGCATTAAAAGGTTCTGATTCTGACTATAAGGATGCCTCATCGCTTTAAAACTAACTAAAAAACTAATCTTGATTTTGCGTAGCGGTTGGTAACCAGCGTTTTAGGTGCATTACTGCCTCCATGCAAGCGTGGACCAGATTACATCCTGCCCATTAAACCTGTCTGGGAAATGCAATTGAAGAAACTTGGCGGCATAAAACATGATTGTCTTTCTATCGAAATGTTGAATTCCAGGCTTCCTAAATTCCTGTTTCATAAGTTTTTTGTTGTTTATATCTACAGCAGCCCACAATAGAACAAACAATGCGTTGTTACTGTCTTACTTAGTTTTATTTTTAGACCTTATGAGTTCCAGAAAGGAAATAAGGTATTATTCTGTACACATGACATCTATTGCATCTGTCCATCCGGGGAGAGGGCTCCTCCTCTGTTGCTCTCCTGAAGGTTTCTTCCCTTTTTTCCCTGTCAAAGGTTATTTTTGGGGAGTTTTTCCTGATCCGATGTGAGGTCCTGGGACTGGGATGTCGTATGTGTACAGATTGTAAAGCCCTCTGAGGCAAATTTGTAATTTATGATATTGGGCTATACAAAATAAACTGAATTGAATTGACTGCAAATCCAACCGCTGTTGGACATGGTTTTATAATTACTTATAATTACTATAAACAAGTTTTAAATGGCTGATAACTTACGTATTAATACTACTAATACTAAGTCTTGATTTGAGTATCAATACCAGTATCAAAAGTAATGATGGCTACCAAAAGATATTGCATGTTCACGTTGGATCCCATTGTGGGTGTTTCACGTTAAACTTTAGGGCACATAAACACTTCTTACTGCAAGCTCTCTCCAGATCTTTGCTGCTGTTGTGTGCAATCATCATCTTTCAAAAAAACAAAACCTGTTCTTATTTATCATCACTGTGTTTTAACATCAAATCATTGGAGGCAGTGTCACTTTCCGTCCACCCACCCCTAATTTTTTTTGGGACAATGCGCATTCTTAAACATCACTGTAAATGATCCAGACTTAGCCAAAGGGCTATTTTTCCAATGTTGTCCCTGGTCCACATGAAGTACAATTCTTAGCTGTGCCGTTTTCATACTGTCATTGGCTGAAATAATGTCATATGAAACTGTCAAGCACAATGTTGTACGGTCATAACTAAAGTCGTTTATTCACGTTAATGTAAATATGTGTAATTAATGTTGTGGTTTTATTGGCTAAATTAAAAATCTATTACACACTTACATTGCCTTAGAAAGAATACATCAAACACATTTAAACCTTTATTCTTGATTAATCAATATATCCCTGAATTCTGTTCAACAGTATTGTTGAAATATAATGGAAATATTGTGACTATTGCCATGATGTTATCAATTTTGTTTTTGTTGTAATAAATGAATACAAAACCCCAACAAACCAAACCCAAAAAATAGGGCCCCACCTCTGACTGTACTTTCTATATGGACAGTATAGTATGCACATTATATGTATATACTATACTATAATATATGTATGCATGTGTGTATATATATATATATATATATATATATATATATATATATATATATATATATATATATATATGTACATTCATTGTATAGATACCGGACCATTCTATTCAGGATAACCATTATTAACATACACACTCTTAAACAAAGGCTGTAATGCCATGTGATCATGTGACGTTACTTTAAATACATTAATTTCAGTTTCAATTCAATTTATTTTGTATAGCCCAATATCACAAATTACAAATTTGCCTCAGAGGGCTTTACAATCTGTACACATACAACATCCCTGTCCCAGGACCTCACATCGAATCAGGAAAAACTCCCCAAAAATAACCTTAACCATTAACCATTATTAGCATATAATTAAATGTCAACTGGACACAGAAATTACCGGCACATGATTTCTAAAATCACAATGAACTTGATTTCATGATTTATTCCCTGATTGTTGAAAGCCATACTACTAGGTCTACTTTTTAGTTTGTTTAATAATTGAATGGTAAATCATGTTCAGTGTCCTTGAGCCCCAAACTGTCGACCATTCCCGTGCTTGTGTGTTTGAGTGAGTGAACGTGATGCCTTGTGAAACGCTTAGTACTGATCTCAGCTATACCAGTGCCTCCAAAATCATATTGGTAACATTAGACATTAAAACAGGTACATTAACATATGCTGCTGAAGACTTATCACAATTCCTTGTGATTATCAGACAGTTTCATCTTCCTGATGTGTATTTTGTTTGTTTAATGTCTGAGCACACATCTCCATTTCTGCCTTCAGTTTACTTGCTTCGGGTCGGTCTTCAGGCTTCTCATGCAGCATTGACTCTATGATTTGGTTCTGCAAAAAGAGCAAAAACAACTGCGACTGAGATGTTTGTACCCACAATAATATAAAATGTCATATTGTTGAAGCTCCACTCCACAGTATATTCGCACCTTTAGCACCCTCAAAACACTATTTGATATTTGACGTTATTCAGATACAGACAGAAGCAGCCCTGTTTTGACTCTAATCCTTTGAGGCTTTATGGTTCATTACAGATTAATCAGCTGACTATTTTCTCCATCAATTGATTGTTTGTTTGGTTTGTAAAAATTCTGAAAATAGTATATGGAATATAGCTGAATAGCTGGTACTCTGATGCCCATACGGTATCCATGGTAACCTACCTCTTGGGGAAAGGTAAGTGAAAACTCTTCAGGGAGCTTCTGACTTCTGGCATCATCCCAAACCTTGTATTCATGAGGGTATAAAATAACTTGTGAGTAATTTACAATTACTTAACATGATGCTCTGTTGAATGTTAGAAATGAGTCCAAGAAAAATGACAAAAGACAAATTAAAAGACGAACAATGAAGTTCCAACGTTTCTGTTATAACAGTACATTGATTTTGCTACCCGCCTTAATGAAAATAAATCAACTACTTCTGTATACATAAGCCTGGCTTCTTATTTGTATAGACTCACCGCTCCTCTTTCGTGGACAGTAGAGAGTTTCCAAAGGAGTTCAAAGTAAATCAACCCCAGAGGAAATATGTCCACTTTTCGGTCATAGTTCTTCTCCCTCTTCTGTGAAAGAATAAAAACACAGTATGGACAATAGGCACTTCAGCTGCTTCATGTTATCCTAATGCCTATGAAATAGTAAGTATTTATGCACACATTTGCTGTAAACATTTGGATCTCACTGCCTAAAGTAAAGATGGGTGAGGTTGGGATTTTGGAAATTCAGGAGCATTGTTAAGTCTGGTAGGCATACAGGTAGTCCCATTAGAAGAATACATTTGTTAACACAACCGTTTAGAAGTTATTGTCAGTATAGACCATCTCACTTGTTCAGGAGCCATGTAAGTTGTGGTTCCTCTTTGCCCTGTTCTCTCCATCAAAGCATCGTCATCATCATCATCTCTGGTGACCAGACCAAAGTCTCCAATCTTCACCTCGCCGTTGAGGCCAAACAGGATGTTTTCAGGCTTACCATTGAAATGCAAACACACAAATTTAAACAAATAAGAGTCAGAAATGGATTTGAAACTGTCAGTGTGGGACCTTTATTAGGTCAATTAATAGCCTTGTTGATCTAGTTGACCATTTATAGGTACAAATACATCTAATAATGTGATATTATTTTATTGTGGCATTTGTTAATTTTATGAGGATCTGAGCGACTGACGTACAGTCTGAGAGGACCCTATTATTATCTTAGAGGAACATTAGGCGCATATGTGGGGTACTTGCCATACTCCAAAACTCACCAAATTTGGCAAGCTTGTCAGGCTTAGTGAAAATAGCGATCTGATTTATACGTCAAATTTGGGTTTGCAAAAATGGCTCTCTAGCGCACCCTCGAAGTTGGACCGACGACGACCCTCACCTAGAATGTCGGATTCACTTTTTCACACGTCAATCTCCACCTGCTCTACAAAAAAGCCTCTCAGACCCCTAAGCTCGGCCTACTTAGATTCTCCGCCATTTTGAATTTTGTTAAAAACACACAATTGCGGACTTGACCTACACGCTTGGTCCGATTCATACCAAACTTTTTGTCGATCATAATGGGAGCTATATCACCTAGACTCATCAAAACCTTTCTGATATCTCATTGTGTTTAGGAGATATGGACCAATGAACCTCTTAGGGGCGTGTCTTGTTTTATAATGCTCATAACTATTAGGCATAATCACTTGAAATGTTCAGCATATGTGCACATTGCATCCTGTAACATGCACAAAACATCTCGTGCGATTTCAACACTAGGGGGCGCTACAGTAATTCGCCCGATTTGTGCGTTTTTGTCATTTTTGGCTGTTTTGAGCATTTGTACTTTTACACACTGCTCCCACAAAATGTATCCGATCGACTTCAATTTTATTTAAGAATAATCTAAATAGCTTAAAGATGAATAGTTATCAAAATGGTGAGTTCTATACAGAAAAACCTTGACGTGTCGTGGACCCCAATATGCACTTTGTTATGTTATAGAAAGTTGCTGTAACTCAAATGTACATGATCCAATCCGCCCCAAAATAATCATGATGCTGGTTGAGGCCTGAGCACATTTACATGAAGAAACGTTCAAATTTGTTATAGCAAAATCTATTGGCAAAAGGAAATTACACGTTTTATACTATAACTTATTAAACGTTAACGTATTAAATCTAGTAAAATAGGTTTGAATCCCAGCCAGGGCTAATTTCTTGCATCACTTTTTTAAACATTTAATTTACATGACGTGGTCTACACTTCTGCCCCAAACTTGTCAACCAAGAATATTATTCTGTTGGGGAATTGTTGAATACTGACCGTAAAAAATTAAAAGACTTTAACATAAGTCGACAAATAATTAATAGATATTATACACAATGAATGTATGTACACAAACATTTACAAGGCAGAAAAATAACATCACAACTACAGCCAGCATAATATTCTGTTGTTTTGCTTGGTGCCACATACTAATTCAAGTCAGGTTCTTGGATAATGTCACCTCCCTCCAATGTCACCTACAGCTGTTCTGTGACCTGTTCCAGGTCAACCTGTTATTCTGCTTTTTTCTCGTTCCCTCCAGAGTTCCCAGAACTCACTGGATCCTCCTCATCTTTTTTCTGACATTTTTTGTCGTAGAGAAGGAGAGCAAGAACATAGGCCCTTCACCTAGGCCCAGCCCTGGTGAAGATCTGGAGCACCTCACACTCATCTTTACAGCCTTTGAACTCTTGCATGGGGCCATCGTCTTTTCCTAACTAGATCATGGATATGCATATCATCTGTTATGGATTATGGAAGATGACAAGTGTAAGACAGTTTTTAACATCCCTAGTCAACACTTCAAGTACTTTGTCATGCCAATCAGCCTAACCAATGACCGTGCAGTTTTCCAGGCATTGGTCAATGATGTTCTCCAGGACCTAATTAATATCTGGGTTTTGTATATCTGAGTGAGTTGACTTCTACTTCCTGCCTGAAGGGAAGATATTGTCAATGAAAACCACCTGTCTCAACATCAGTTTTGTGCTGTAATGGCACACAATTATCAAATAAATAATGTTGTTCACAAGCAAAAAAGTCCTGGGCGCTTCACTGCAGCTCACTGCTCCTCAATAACTAAGGATGGGTCAAACGCAGAGAAGAATTTCCCCACGGGGATGAGTAAAAGCGTACATTTATTTTTTTATTTTTCTAATAATGTTCTGAACTGTAAACTAGACTTCAAACAGCAGGCCAGCAGCAGCACAATTCTACCAACTTGGGGCTTGTTGGCAAGATCTAGCCTAATACATGGAATATGAATGTGTTCATTGCTAAATAGTGATGAGGGGCAAAAGTGTAGTATGGAGTGTAGTATGGGGTGCTGGTACTCTGTACAAGTGAATACCAGAACAATATACTGGTTCTATGGTATCTGCCATCTGACCAGCTTCACTACTGGTTTGCACCAGGATGTGTCTCAGGTTGCTGGCTGGGCCTCGACAGGGTAAACTGGACGACGTATCAGATACTTAAACACCTACAGGTACACACAGGTAGCGTCGATATAGACTTCGCCTCAAACATACATAAGTGGGTATTTTGCACACTGTATACTCTGAAAAGTCTGGTCTCACCTTAAGGTCCCTGTGGATGTGCTTCTTGGAGTGAATATATTCGACTCCACTGACTATTTGCTGAGCAATGCTTAGGCCTTCTTCTCTTCTCTTGGAGTCTTGCAGAGACTGGGTGTTTTTCTCTTCAATCCACTCTTTTAGTGTCTTTGTGTCACATAACTCCATCTGAATATAGAGGTACTTGGCCGATGAATTATTTGAAGTCCTCGAGGAGAAAGAAGAGAAGATTGATTGTATTACTTGCCTACCAAATAAAAGGTTAAGACGTTATGTAAGTGCTTGGGACTTACTGTGAAGAGCTGAAAACAGCTGAACACTCAGTTAATTCAGAATTCCCCTGGTACCCTGAATCCTCCATCCAAAATGTGTAGTATCTGACGATATTACAATGGAGGAGTTCTGATAATGTCCCCACTTCCCGAAGAGATTTCCTGATACAAAGATGAACAAGAGAATAAATCAGTAAACATAGTACTTGCATAAATATGGCACAATGCACACAATGCCTGACAACTTTATACTTACTCTTCCCGGCAGACAACCTTTACAGCATAATACCTCTCCAGCAATGTATGTCTTGCTTTGTAAACGTGACCAAAGGCTCCACTGCCAAGATACTCCATGGAATCAAAGTCTGAAGTAAACCTGTTGAGATTAACGTTATTTTTAGGCAAAACATAGAGATGCCTTCTTGATTAAACATCGATTATTGGGAGAGACGTTTAAGGCCATATCAGTATATAAAACACATACTACAGTGCAAATGAATGTTGTTGTTTCTTATACCTCGAAGGGATGGATGGTTCATTCTGACTTTTTCCCATATTCTGTTCTTTAACAGCATCCTTAGAGAATAAAAAAAGAACCCGCTTGGATTATTAAATTGTATACTTTTTTAAAGTCTGGGACATCAAAACAACCAAGTAGCATGTATTCTTTTGCAGTGACCCCCTTTACAGGTGGGGTGAGATCACAAGTAGTTGGTATTGCATACAGAAATTGGCATCTCTTACTGTTGCAGAATATAAGAGAGTGTATTTATAGGCTTTTAAGATTGTGATATGAAGTGCAGACCTGATCCCTGGAAGAGTTTGATGAATCTGTGAATATTGCTGAGCCACTTGTACCCGTTGACTTGCTTTGTGACGATGCAAGAGATTCCCTAGAAGAAGATAATCAGAGGCATGACTACAGCCGTTTCAATAATTAGCTACAAACTGACTGACTTCTAATACTGGGGTCAATAAGTGCCTTACAGTGAAGTTGGTGTTGACGAGCTGGTTGAGGCATCATCTCCAGAAGCAGTTGACCTTAAGGGAATCTACAATTCACAAAAAGATGTCATAATATAGCATGTTCCAAATGATGTCTGGTTCTGTAGCCCTGGAAAAATATTAAATAATATCAATAATTATGTAATTTTACACCACAGTCAAACCATTTTTCTTCTTGTTATACCACAGCTATGGACCCAAAGTCAACTTTCTTGTACTTACAAGGCAGTCTGTGCATACCATAACTGTAGATTTTTACTTTACCTATGAAGTGAGAGAACAGACCTGAGCCTTGGAAGGGTTTGATGAATCAGTGGATATTATGGAGCCTCCTGAGTCCACTGGTGTGCTTTGTGATGATCCTTCATGTGTCTCTCTAGGGGAACACAATGAGAGACATGAGTACAGCTTTCTCTATATTTAACTCCATTGTCTGCTCTCTTACTAATGACTTAAAGTGCCTTACTGCGTAGTTAATCGGGCAGACAACATAGGTGAAGCACCATCTTCTGACATTGTTGATTTGACAGACACCTAAAATAAAAAGAAGAAAAAAATGGTCATACAGTTAAAGCAGTACCTCCCTAAAACAGTTTCAATAAAACCTGTTTATTATGGCCTTCAGATTTGTGGGATGACTGTTGTATTAGACTTTGTTAGTTTGTGTAATAAACTGGAAAGTGAGTAAATATTTCATAACGTAAAGGGAGTAAAATAAACATGGAATACCTTGCTGTCCCAGTCTGACTGTTCTTGGAGAGCAGACCAGGCCAGCCGAGCTGCATTTTGTTTGGCCTCCTTGACAGTCTTACCCTCACCCTCGGGGTAGTCATTTTTGTCTATCATTAATTTGTAGAAAAATCTGTGTTGTGTTTTTAAAAAAAGGAAATATTTCAGATCATTATCATAACCGCTTAAATATTGTTTACAACTGAATATCAATCAAGAGTTAGAACAGAGTGTCTGCCGTGTCTATTTAGATTACAGAGGTTCAGGTTCATACTTACTGAGGATTATGAGCCGGACCGCATCTCCTCTCTTCAATGTATGAATGGCAGCGCTTTGTTTTCTGACAGTAGTGGTCAACAATTCCAATAAAATTGACCTCTCTTTGTCTCTGGTTGTCTTTGTAAAGCTGTGAGTTCCCACTGAGGCGTCTTATCTTATCACTGGAATAAACAAGTAACGTTTCACACTGATGAAAACATGAATCTGCAAATATGCACAACTGAGCACTTCACTCGTTCCTTTGCGTCTGCTGCCATCAGACTGTATAACAGCACTTTTTACTTCCTATCAATATCTCATTATCTAGACTAAATAATAATCTACCATATTATACTCTTTTATGTTAATGTTATGCAGATGTTTGCATCATTACATTAAGCTGTATATTAATACAGACACTAAGTACCATCACTTAATGATATCATATATCACTTTACCTTCAATTTTTTTGTCTACAAATGGTAATGTATAGTTTCTACATACCTCTTATTATTTATTCATTTTACCATCTCTACTGCTGTCCTGGTGCTACTGCAACAACCGATTATGGGTATCAAAAAAGGTTTATCTCTTATTAAAATGAAAAAACGCACTGCTGTTGTGATTTACTCACCAGATATCAGACACATTTTGATTTATCGCCTCTTTTTGTTGACCTGATGTGCAGTTGTATTTCTCATCTGCAGCCTTGAAAATAAAAAATAAAGTAACATTTTAAAACGGTTGACACGCTGGACTGTGGCCTGCTGAGTATGAACCCAATAGGTTTTTAGGCCTATGATTGATCTTTTACTTTTAAATAGTGGATAGTTACACAGAGAGGGACAATAATCTTACGGTGTCCTGATGTTTGTTCTCCAACAAGCTTTCCAGAACATGTTTCGCTGAATTATTCTTGGCTTCCTTCTTGCTCTTGCCCTTACCATAGGGATGGACTTTCCCATTTAAGATGACCCACTGGGTGAATCTGTGGGGAAATAGTCACATCTCTGTCATTAAGACAAGTTGACCTGCAATTACTGATGCGTTAATAATCCGCACACTACAATAAACAGCCCAGGTGAAGCAGCCATCCACTGCCACTGGACCAGGATGTTTACACACAGCCTCAGCCTGAATACACCCTAGCCTTAGACTGAAATTGTAGCACAGTGACGTCACAATTATTAAAAGAGTGTACATTTGAGATACTCACGTATTTCCCACTAATCCACCTTTATATGTTGTCACATTTACCTGACCATAATTTACAAATGAAGATTTAAAAAAATAAAAAATACTACACATGGCATAACGGACTATCTTATTGAAAACCCTCACCAGTCATTCATGCCACACTACGGAAGTCACCCAAAAGCACTCTCATCGACGACTACAGCATGATAACGTGCACAACTACAGCCCACGGAATTACCAGCAACAGATTAATATCCAACTCACGTTTTATCATGGTCAGGGCCCGCCTCAAACCCCTCATACTGCAGCTCAGAGCGGGTTTTCTGTGCGTACTCGTATAGTTCATACACATAGTTTCTAGTTTCCATCATAAATAAATAAAGTAGCCGGAATATGGGCTCAACACGCGACACTTTGAGAACAAAGCCCAAAGCTCACGATACTTCTCTCTCATTCATTAGTGTCGTGGTTTTGGATGTATATCCGTGCAGCGCTTCGGATTTTAAACTAGTCTTCAGATTCCCGTGAGTTTCGATTTCTTCATAACGTCATTCGTGTTTCGTGACGTGAATTGACTTCGTCTGAACAATCCAAAATGAAAGACATGAACAAAATAAATGAAACACAACAATTAACCGAACTTACACATGCAAACGACTACTGGCAACATTTGCAGATATGCGACTCATTCGGCACCATTGTTATTTATTGTTTCATAGTTTATAATTGAACCGATCTGTCCAGTGGCGTGAACACACCGCCTGAGTCAAGGGGCACGTTTATAGAAAGGGGCCCCTCTTACATGCTAGAGTACATACAGCTCATGTTAATGTTACAGTAACTAATCATTAAGACTGCGGGGATTGACATGTTGTGGCTGTGGTCGGGGTTCGGCTCTGGATATGATTATAGATCATATCTTGCTGCCATACAGCTGTGGCAGTTGTGAGCAAGGTTGAGAACCAGATGCTGGATGTGAAACACTAACAGACATACATGCCTGTGTCAAATGATATGGTTGAACTGGATATGAAGCCATTCTTACACTTGGTAGGGGAGATTGGTAACAAATCTGTCATATCTGGTATCAGATCCAGGTTGAAGGTTCAACCCCTAATGGGAGTGTCTGGCTTTGCAATGCTGACTTGACCAGTGTTTCCATCTGACTGCAGGTGCTGTATAACAGCAGCCGGCCAGTCACAAAGCATTACACATTCAACAGCCTGACAGTGGTGGCTTTTACCAGTAAGACACCTTCTTATGATATTTAGTGGTTTGTGATGATTATGTTACATTGATCTTAATCTGAAAAACAAACAGTACTCAGCGGTCCGCTGTTCTTGCAACTTACCATTTCTTTACGTCAGTGCCCAGCGTGATCTTGACAGAATACCGACATATTAAGTGTAATTCATGAATGTCCTAAATGCTGTGTCTTCATATCTGAACACAGTTGTCTTGCACTTACAGTTTTGGGAATCAATGACAGAATTATTACGTCCAAACATTTGATACACAGTCATTTCTCGGTGACATCCCCTTATTCAGACCTGATACACACTTATAAATGTAAAAACAAAGCAGATTATCAATAGAGGAACGGACATCATTTAACACCCACTAAAATACACAAATTGTGCAAAATACAGGAAACTTTACAGAGCATAAATGACCATAACACCCTAGTTGTCAATGTTTTATTTCCCTATTCATTATAAAGCAAATGGTGTAATCTGGCATCACTTAGCACACATGTATCCATTGACAGCATAGAATGCATTATTTCAGTATCAGTTGTCAAAGTAATTACCCAGGACATGATTGAATATTAAAAGTGAATAATGTTGCATTGGGGTCATTCCATGGTTTTACATGTATACATTTTGTTCAAACCATAAATATATATATATATATATATATATATATATATATATATATATATATATATTCTATTTGAGACCAAAACTAATTACATTTGTTAAAATATGTTGGGAGAAATTGAATAAAATGTTTTTTTTTTCTCCTGGGAATGTTGTCATGTTTCCCCCCCTAAAAATAATTAAAACACCACTTAGGCATGGAGCCTTTTTTAGGATGCTATATCTTTGGACAGCACACAGACAAAACCATGTACACAAGAACCAAATGACTGAAAGGCAGATGTAGATGACGTATCTTTCATTACTGGCCTTTGAAAATGGAAAAAAAAACATGCCCCAGGTAGCCCCCTAAGTATATACTGTATATATAGAAATGTCCATACTTCTCGTTAGAAATACAGTCTTTAATTGATGTTATACCAAATTTTACGGGCTCAAACATCAACAGAATCGAAGATATGGCAAGTATGACCACCCAAGGTTGCAATTTGTTGCCTTTTTGAGATATCAAAATTGCAATGTAGACTCATTCCTAGGACCATAGACATATTGTGAAAATGTGGACATGTGTAAAGTTACAAGTAAATGTGTCATGAAACACATGGCATCTCACTTGTATATCCAACGACAAAATAATAATTACATGTCCCAACCCTGCTCCTGATGCCATAATCAGATGTACCATAGGTCATAGTTTTCTTTTTTAGTTCATGAAGGGCTCATTATACCCAATTGGGCATAATGAGCCTTTTGATGGGATCACTCACACCAGCCGACACCAGATTGAGCCAAGGGAGTTACATGTGGAGGGCCCTTGACTGCATATTTCAAAGTTGCCACCCTATCGTGGTCGCAAAATCTGTCCACAGACAGAAATGTTACCACCCAGTAAAGTAATCAATACTTCTTTTGTGGTGGTTCCTGCTACAGTAAGACCACATTATGCCACGATGACTCACACACATACTCACAAGCTGAAAACAATAGCAGCTTGACTGCTCAGACTGGTACTGAAGACAACATGGCCACATGTAGAAGCCCTTTTCACATACTTTTTTATGGTCCTAGGAATAAGTCCACATCGCCATTCTTGCCATTTCTCGATTTTGATGATTTTAGAGACTTTGAAATTTGGCAAAACATCAATAAAATACTGTATAACTAATTAGAAGAATGGGAATGTCCATTTATATATACTTTAAGGAACTTCCTGGGCTCCCAAAACTACCCATTTTGTACTTTTTCCATTTTTAAAGGTCAGTGATGAAAAATATCAATTTTGTCTGTGCCACTACCAATTTTTTAATGGCTCCAGGGGTTACATTTCTGAAGATATTGAACCCTAAAAATGGCTTTAACTGCTATGCAATGTTTTGGTCTCGAACAGCATTTACATGGAAAAAAAATAAAAATAATTATACAAACATTCTGATCTGATTTGACACGGTACAACTCAATCCTGTTTATAAAACCAGTTCCATTATTGTGATACATTTGATTTTGTTACTTTTTGATCCATTTTGTTACATCAGATCAACAGTTAAAGAGACACTCCCCTTAGCAATAAAAAAAACTTGCAAATAAAAAAACACTGGAATACAATGCTGAATTAATAGTCACGCTTGTGATGACTAATGCCGTTACCTGTTGTTTCAGTATTTCCTTGTAAGACTCAGACAGTCCGACTGAGGCGTCGTGCATCTTTAAGCATTGTAATTGTCTGAGAGCACTTTTCCAAGTCCTGCTTTAGTTTACTTGCTTCAGGGCGATCTTCTGACTTTTGACACAGCATTGACTTAATGATTGTGATCTGCAACAAAAAGAACCGCTATTGTGATCCCCATGATATCAATGACTTTTTCCCAACCAGTCATCTGTCCTGCTTGATGTTCAACGTTTTGTCCTGTTTTGGCCTCTTATCTTCTACATACCTCAGCCTCACTCCTGTCCTGTTGGAGAGCATCACACATGACTGCTCACCCCGCCCCCCTTGTAGAAAATACTGCTTCATGTATGAAGTGAAAGAAAGAATGCTGGTGTACCTCCAGGGGAAAATTGTGTTGAAATCCCTCAGGGAATTGCTGGATTCTGGCGTCTTCCCAAATCTGGTGCGAAAAAAAAAAGGAAGAACATTTAATAGGTGTGATACAAATAAATAGGCTGTCGGCCTTTTCCCACAGATGGCATCCCCGCTATGACAAGTCCAAATGTCTGCTGTGAAAAAAGGCCTCTTGAAATTTGAGGATCGATCAGTTGACATCTGAGTCTGGTACCTATCTTTGAAACAAAGCAAAAGCGAAATGCATTTATTAGTTAACAGTTAATATTGAATTTGAACAACTCACCGCTTTCTTTTCCGGGCCGGTAAAGATGTTCCAAAGGAGTTCAAAATATACCAACCCCAAAGCAAATATGTCCACTTTTCGATCATAAATGCTCCTGCTCCTCTGTCATAAAAGAAAAGCACACTATTAACGAAAGACCTTGAAGCTCAACAGGTCTTTAACAACCAATATTGAATCTCAAGCTAATGCCAGCGGAGACCCTCTCACTTGCTCTGGCGCCATGTAACTTGGGGTTCCTTTGTACACCGTTCTCTCCAAGAGGTTCTCAGCATCTACGTTATTTTCCTCAGTAACCAGACCAAAGTCTCCGATCTTGACTTCCCCATCTTGCCCGAACAGGATGTTGGCAGGCTGACGGCGGAAAGAAATGAACACAACATGTAGCTTCACGACGTGACGTTATAAATGATGGTTTTATCCACTTCGTCTCACCTTCAGGTCTCTGTGGATGAGCATCTTCGAGTGAAAGTACTCGACTGCACTGACTATTTGCTGAGCAATAGTTAGACTTTCTTCTCTTCTCTTGGAGTCTCGTAGAGATTTCTTCACATTCTGAGTATTCTTCTCGTCTATCCACACTCTCAGTGTTTTGGTGTCACACAGCTCCATCTGAATATACAGGTACTTTACAGATGTATTGTCAGTCGACCTAGAAAAGTAGGAACAGAAAAATACCTACATATTTAGTCAAATAAGTACAGTGCAGTAAAGATTAAAATAAGTGGATGGGACTTACTGTGAACTGCTGGAACTGTCATCTCCACTGTCCCATTGGTACCCAGAGTCCTCCAACCAACATGAGTAGTATCGAACAATATTGCAGTGATGGAGGTCTGATAATGCCATCACCTCTCGTAGAGCTTTTTTGATCCTAAGCAGAATGAGAACATGGCTCAGTTAGTGAAACTTTTTTCGCACATAAAAAAAGATTTTAATGAAACATCTTTCATACTTGACTGACTCTTTGCAACGGACAATCTTTACAGCATAATACTTCTTCAGTAGTTTTTGTTTTGCCCTAAAAACACGACCAAAGGTTCCTTTGCCGAGGCTCACCATGGAGTCATATTCAGTTGTAAACCTGTTAAGATAACAGAGGTATTGTTGAGGCAAACTGAAATGAAGTATACATATATGACGTTTTATGAATAGAAAAATGTCTTCATTATATTTTAATACACAAATAAAAGGCCACAGCAGAGCAGAAAATGTGCCTCAATGTTTTTATTTTCCATACCTTGACTGGGTTGTTATTTTCTTACTTGGACTACTTTCTGGGTTCTTGTCCCTGAAATTGGGCATTTCATCCTGAATGAATAAAACAAAGCCATGATATAAAGTGCTATATAAATTCGATGTATTATTATTATTATATAGAGATCCATCTGTTAAACAGAAAGCCACAAGATTAACTAGCATGATGAATATCTCCTTACTGTACCTCTTTGCTGTTTCTGCAGGCATTTGCGAAATTTGCTGCAATTCTAGACAATAAATATTGCAGTCAGCCATAACACCCAGTGAAATATTCTGTACTGTTGCTTTACAGTGGGTCTCAAAAGATGCCTCACCTTATTTTGGGCTTCACGTCAGGACTTTTAATCTTTGTAATGGGAACCAGAAAAATACAGCCAATTATTAATTCAACATAGATGCATCTAAGGTCCCAAATAAGTCTTCCTTCACAATAAGCAATGTTTTGCTGGGAACTTGACTAACTAGGCTGCAATTTCTGTCACAATCTGGGTCGTAATATATACTACACTTACTTGTTTACTCTCACCAAACACATGTGTGAGCGTAAAAGGCAGGTTCCAGGTCAGTTAAGAAAAACTGACTTCACCTAAAACTTGAAGTAGCTACTCTTCGGCAATAGACTGAGCATTACAAACACATGAGCCATGACAGTGTTTAGAGGATTACACAGGAACCAACAGACCTGATCCTGATTTGATGAATTGGTGAAAACCGCAGAGTCACTTGAAGCCATCGGCACTCTTTTCGATTTTGCATTGTTGGACTCCCTTGGCGATCAAAATGAGACGCTTTAATAAAACATGCTGAACATCAAACTTTACCGCATGTCATGCTCCTCAGTCAGGGCCTTACGGTGTGCTCGAGGACAGACCTTCATTGGACACAGCCGACAAAAGAGACAACTGAAAGCAGAAAGGAAGAGTTCATCACTGTCACAAATGACCATTATTTGTAATGAGTGTAATTAAGGGGAACCATTTGCACGATTTATTATGTTAAACCTCAGATGTTCGGAATAACCTCGGCTGGTTATCTGCTGTTATTCATGTTTTTTACACAGCCTCTGTGGAGGAGTGACCTGTATCAGCTTTTCTCTAGCTCTACAGAAACACATCTTCACTGTTTCCAACTGTTTTGCAGCTGGAACAATCCTGTGCCAGACAGAGTGTTTTGTCACCAATTCAAGCAGTAACCATGACCTGTCATCGTTTTCTAGCTCCACCATTTATTGCAAATTTCTTCTGATAGTTTTGGAAATGTGATATAAAGAAGTGGTTTGTTTATTTGCTGAAACATTATAAGGAATGTACATTAAAAGGATAGAAAAACAAATTTGGGACACTTTTGAGTCATCTTTAAAAGGTACTTTGGGAATCACTGGGGACGTGACAGCCCTGCTACATACAGTTTTACATCAAATGGCAGGTGTCACTTTACCTCAATTATCTACACCACACATCTTAAATGTCATTATGATCGATCACCGCATGCACGGCCATGGTAAAAAAAAAAAACTGCTGTGAAGCCTGAAGTGTTTTCCCAGATTTCCACAATAATACTGACAACCTTGATTTGACATTGTGGTTTCAAAAAAAGAAGGAACAAAAAGACTGGGCTTGCATGTTTTAGAGGAAGGGTTTTAAAGGAAAGTAGGGTTTAGTGGAGCAGAATAACTGATGGCTACATAAAAGATCCTGTTCTACAGTCTATTAGGTGACATATTAAAAACAGAAAATTATCATATTAAAACAACAGAAAATATGAAATACCTTGCTGTCTTTGGTGATTACACTCAAGCTCTTCATCTGATTGCTGTAACACCAAGACAAGTCAGACACGGAAACGTTTCATAACCCAACAGAAACAATACCGCTCCATTGTTTGTGCTCACCAGATGTCCGAAACATTTCGATTTGATTCTTCTTTTTTTTGGCTTGATGTGCCACTGGATTTCTCCACTCTAGTCTTGAAAAAACAAAGAAAAGTATGATTTTATATTGTTTCACTGATAAGAGTGTGACTTGTGTAACATATGAAACATCTACTAGAGCTTTTGTGACAATCCTACAGTCTCCCGTCTGCAGAAACTAGTGTGCATCATTACGTACCTCTGTAGTATTACCGCCACATATCTCGTGATATACGAGCTTGGCTGCTTCCTCCTTAGCGTCCTTCTTTGTTCTCCCAGTGGCCGCTGGATACTCCTTATCACCAACCACAAACCTACAGCATCTAATATCATAAACGTTTTTATTTAATGACATTTCAAATCAGGACAAAAAACCTACAAACTAGAATGCATTCAAGAGGCTTACTGAGTAGCACCGGTTGGTCCCAGTCTCGTTGACTCCACAGCCCTGATATCAGACCTTTTCTGTTGACCGTATTCATTGAGCCAACACGTGTACTTGGCTTGAGGGATGCTTGTCTGATCAGTCGGTGCAGCAGAAGCTTCTGTTGTCTTTTCTGTCTGTCAGGATAAAAAAGGATGAAAACAAATATACATCAAGGAGACGAGTGCCGTGATTTGGTTCTCCAAACTTTGGAATACTACATTTCACACATGCAGGGAGTCAATAAAAAGGTAAAATTATCTTACAGGATCAATAGTTCCCTCAGACAGGACACTGAAGGCATTTTCAGCTGCTTTCAGTTTGGCTTCCTTCTTGTTCTTCCCCACACCATCATACGTCTTACCATCCAGGACGGCTCTCACTGTAAATCTGAGAATAAATGATACAACTTTGTTAAACAGGAAAGGTAACATGGGAATGTCGTGTGAGGTTGCATCACAAAGACAAGAATTGGCAGGTGAGGTTGATAACTTTATTAACCACACCTTACATGAGAACAATACTGTGATGTGTGTATTAACATTATATTGAAATATTTCAGTACTGGTGTCAATATGATACTTGAGTTGGGTATCTATTCCATAACAACTTTTCAATATTTAACCCGATGCCTCAGACAGAGTTCAGTCAATACTTGAAGGTGAGATGTGTGGCCACAACGTTTAAAATATTGAACAAAAAGTCAGTGGTCTTGTCAATTTTCAAATTTGTATATCCGATTGTATAGATGTAGATAGAAGAAGGTAAAATGATGTATGTTGTATGTTTTGAGCAATGTGACCAGATCTCACACATTGCACCTTTAAAGAAGGTTGGGGTTCAACACCCCTGCATCGATTACATCTATCAGGCATACGATTGCTTCTGCCACTGTGGTGCCAGTGCCTTCTTGTGAGAGGGTTTCATGAGGGAAGGGGGATTAATATGCCTATCCAAACTCAAATTTGAAGGTATACACTGTTAACTTAATTGTACATCAATGGCATGTGGTTTAAATACAGTAACAGATGGCAACGTGTAGGATACAAATACCCGAAAACAGTGATTGGCCTAAAGCAACACATAGAATATTTATTTTCCTAAAAACAAAAAACATGGGAAATACTACCCTATCATCCCATTAAATAAGAACATGTCCTTCTTAAGTCCCGCATCTCTTCAAACCCTTTATCATGTCGCAGCAGAGAAAATGTTCAACTCACGTCCGAATGTGGTCGAGGCCGTCACATCCAACGTCCTCGTATCTCAGATCTAAACGCGCTTTCTGCGCATACTCGTTTAGTTTAGCTACGGCCATTATTAATAACGCAACAGTCACAATTCAACAGAGTAACTCTCAGAATACTCACTAACGATATATTATCGTCTTTGTTTTCATTTTAACTCTACTTCCACGGACGACCGGGCTGTTTTAATTCAGACTCACTAAGTTTCGTTTTCTCTGTAGACGTCACACAACGTGGCACCTTCACGTGCTGTCGGAAATATCAAAACTAGTTTAGCCGACATGAACTAAGCAGTGAAGGCTGAGGATACTTTGTAACACTGCGAAAGGGTATATGGGGAAAGACCCATGGGAACTGAAGATGTTGATTCTTTTTTATTTTTTTAATCGTCGAAGAGGCTTTTTGTCTAACATATATTTAATATCCATTTATCTAAATAGTATGATACAAAACTCGTGTTTCATGTTTTACCGCTCCAGAGACACATGAGAGAAACTCAACAATTATCCAATGTCTTAAATTCAACCATTCAAACAAGCATAAAAGACAACCATGGTGCACTTGCTGTATTGCTTACATATTGTGAAAAAAGGGAATTAAAATACTACGGGGACACCAGAGGATATTGAAATAATCATAATAGTTAAGCCCCAGCTCCACTCACAATTGAGGATTACATACATGGCAGATATCATAATATCCGATCACAGCGTTAAAGTAGTCTTACATTTCATTAATTTAAATGGATCTTTGATCATAATATTGTTGGGTTGTAGTGGATTTTATATATATTTGCACATGTAGATAAGAGAAGTTTATGTTTTAAAGTAATACATAAAGAAAGATATGATAATTAATTTGGGATATTATGAGGAATATTCTGGAGAAATGTATTATGAAACATAAGAGAGGATCACTGTTTTATTATTCTGTTTGTTAATGACAAATGTAATGATTAACTGTATGATGCATGAGAATGAATGAATGTTTTATTGTTTAGACAATAGTTAAAATGGATGCCGATTGAAACCTGATATGTTGCTTTTATTCTGAAGGCAGGATAGTGGATTTTATTCTGAAGGGGAACTTCCTGTCCTTGACCGGAAGTGTGAGCTTTGACCTCGCCTGGGAGCTGCAAACCGTCTGTGGAGAGTTCCTCCTTTCTGGCCCCACGATCGTGAACGCTACATGAGTATTATCTTTGCCATTAAATATTGTTAAACTTTAACTCATTGAATCCTGAATTTCCTGCGGCCACGGGACCCGGAGCTTTGAACACAAATCTTACAATATGTAGCAAGTTAAATAACACAACAAATAAGAGAACAAGGTATAATTATTTCAATGTTTAATGAAAACACATGTTTCAAGAGCGATTGCATACCTGTCTAAAAAAACGTTTGAAAAAATATATACATCAAAGTTTACCTAAATTTCCCACAGAATTCCTAAATGTAAAGAAAAATGTAGGGCCGACAACTACAAACCACATAAACAGCTACGACCTTCTGGAGATGGACAAAGGATTCCAATTGGGATGATAAATACATATTCCTCCACTTTGAGTTCACCTATTTGCCAACACTGTATATCAAAGCCAAGTGTGATCAGCCCACTGTAAAAGGTAACTGCTTTTTCACTGGGAACCACTGAGCATATTCTTTTTTATCGTGTTCAATCGTGGTCTGCTGCTGTATCCCCAGGACAGTTGGAGCACAAGTCCTCTTCATCTGTCAATAAAATAAAACAAAGTGTATCAGCAAAGTCAATAAAAACAACAATAAAATCACAGCAATGTTGTCGTCACTCTTACCATTATAGGTGGTTCCACACCATATGCAGTAAAAATGTATTCCTCTCAGATAGGATGTGATAATTTGCAGTTTGTCAAAGGACTGTAACAGAGAGGGACATATCAAATGCATTAATCTTACTCTGGATGTATCAACGACATACATTTATTCCACCATATGTCAGTATAATAACTGTGTACATTACACTGGCAGAATGTGACAATGTGTCTTATACGTCACACCAAAACGTATGTCAATATGATGACATACATTTATCTGACAACAAATTTGATTTGGGATCATAAATTAGCATTACACAATAAAACAATGTATGCACAAGATAAACAAAAACTAACGGTTAATTCCACAATCTCCTGCTCTTCTTCTTCTTCTTCCTCCTCCTCCTGCTCCTCCTCCTCCTCCTCCTTCTTCTTCTTCTTCTTCTTCTTCTCCTCCTCATCCTCCTCCACCTCTTCCTTCTCTTCCCCCTCCTCCTCCTCCTCCTCAGTCTCTACTTTTGGCCAGTACCAGTCTTCCCTGGGGACCGTGATGCCCTGAAAAGACAATTCAGCGAAATGGTAATTTTTCTGCAACATTTGGATATATTCTTGATAGCAGCATTATCACTGTGATGATGAGACTTTATTCTGTCCATAATTCCTCCAACCTTCTGACTGTCAAGCTGTTCACAGGCCCTCTGACTCCTTCTGAGATCTCCTTCAATCTTTCGTTCCTCTCTCTCTGTCCTTACTCGCGACCTGGAATGAAAAAGCATGACATCACACTCACAGACTACAACATTTGTATTATAGGAGGAGAACAATGTTTGGAAGCACAATGCATCTTTTAGACAGCTGAAAACGTCACCTAAAGTCTTCCAGAGACTTCGTCTCATTCTGCTGTTTAGCCCGTGCTTTCTGACGATAATGTTCAAGTTCTTGCTCGGCTTTTCTTTTCTTCACCCCTTCCATTCCAATGCCACCTCTGTCTTATTTAGCATGCCAAACAAAGTACATTAACAGTGTAAGCCACTAGTTGGATTGCACAGGTTGTACCAGATACCTAAATAATATTAAACAAATGTCCACACTGTAAAATAAATTGCTTACCAGTTTTGATATTTAGAGGAATTGGATCAACCCGTCCTGCACCTGAAGAGGAAACAGAGATTTACATGAATGCATTCAACAAATGTAAAACAGAATGAAAATAAGATAAGTCGATCAAGAAAATACTTGCCCGCCTTCCCGAGGCCTTGACCAGCTTTGTAACCCATTTTTTGCAGAAGTGCGAATCCCTTGTTCGCATTGCAAATTGAGTTTTCTAAAGCTGCCTCTCTACTTTCCTTCTCCTGCTCTTTATACGTCTTCTGACGGTTCTTGACATTCGTCTCCTTTTGCTGCGTCTCCTTCTTTATCGCTTCTTTTACCCGCCTCACCATGCTGACACCCGGCTTCACATCTTGTCTGACAGACAGAGGAACACAGAACAACGTATTGGGAAAAGAACACGTTACGGTAATCATGGGAGCACGACTTTAATCCCACATTTCCAAATGTTCACAACTGACACTCGTTTGAATATCCCCGAATTAGCTTTAATTTGAGAAGACTGACAACACAGGGCGATACACTACATCAGTGTAATGTAACGTATCAATCTCGACAAACCTCAGGTTTTAATATATGAACACATGACACATAAAAGGCTTACATTTTACTAAGAAATGCATCTGACATATAGTCCTCTTCCTCATCAGACATTATGACAGCGGAAAAAAAGTGGAAAAGCGCTACTGCGTGTTATAAATACTCCGGTTGTCTGCTTTAGTTGCTTCGCGGATGTTTGGTTCGTCAAAGATACATTCCGTGTAGATACAAGGTATCAAGTATAACGTTCTGGCACTCTTGACAAATGATTCAAAAGAAGGTATTTATTTTCAATAAACATAGACAACTGAAGGAAAGTGGATACACATGAAGTGAAAACATTTTTGAGTTAATTATTTTTCAGCAATATATTCTGCACATTCATTTTCTGGTTTCAAGTCGGACACAATTTAATGCGACACCGGTGATACTCGTCGTCATCGCTGTCATTCATCCTGCGCATCCTAGTTATCAAAAACAGGTAGGATGAACAATTCGCCTCGACACATCTCACACTGAAAGGTTGCGGAGGTGTCTTTTAACAGTTACATGTTTTAAAAAGACGACGATAGATAGCTAACACTCGGTTTGGGCGACTGTGTGTTAGCCGGAGTTCCGCTCGTCCCTCGTAGGAACTAACGTCAGCTAGCTCAGGTTGCTAACGAGCTGGTCTATCAACAGCTGGAGGCTGTAACGCCGCCCAGCTCTGACAGTTTAGTTGGCTGCACTTATGCACGGGTTTATACACGTCTAAAGCAGTAGAAAGCTGCTATGACTTCGTAATTACTTAATATCCAACTGTTATGTCTTTTGTATCAACCTAATGAAGTTATTGCAAGGACGACACTGCGTACATATCTGTAGTAGTTCACTGAAGTGCCGTTTAAATGCTCTTTAGGTGACTGGATGAAAGGGCGGATATCAGAGAAGAGACATCTACTGACAAGGCCCTAAGATAACTTTGCAGAGCTGTGTTCAAAGGTCCTCGCCATGGAGCTGGCTCACAGTCTGCTGCTCAATGAAGAAGCCTTGGCCCAGATAACTGAAGCAAAGAGGCCTGTCTTCATCTTCGAATGGCTCCGCTTCTTGGATAAAGTGCTAGTGGCTGCAAATAAGGTGACTCTTCAGATCAGATTTTGGCATTGTTTTTCTGGGGGGTGTTTCGTTTGTGTCAGTTTTGTGACTTTGTCGAGCGTTTGCATGGCAGGTGGATGTGAAGGAGAAACAGAAGAAGCTGGTGGAACAGCTGACTGGACTGATCAGCAGTGCCCCTGGACCACCAACAAGAAAACTGCTGGCCAAAAACCTTGCAACCCTCTACAGCATCGGGGACACCTTCACTGTTTTCCAGACTTTGGATAAATGCAATGAGATCATCAAAAGCAAGGATGACACGCCTGCGTACCTGCCAACAAAACTGTAAGAGCCTATTTAATCGCAGCACTGTGTATTGTCATTAGCCACTTGTTTTGAATACAGTCAGATATTCTGCTTGTTAATACACACATTTGCATTAGTATGTACAATGTTCACTGCTCTCAGTGTTTCATGCAGAAACTGTAGCCCACCTTCAGTTAAGCCCTATGTTAATCTGCAGAATGAGATTTCATATTTAAAAGGGGGGATTAAGTGTACATGACCAGATATTATGATGTGTCTCTTGGAATTGAATCACAGTGGATGAAGCTGCATCAGTGTTGTCCTGCAGTGTTTTACTATAGATAATACTATGTTTGGAGCTTTGGGGTTACATCTAACTCATGGCACAGTCTGAATATTATCAAGAGGAGATTTGCATTTTGAATTTGAAGATATCTGGAATTAAAAGAAACGCACAGTTATGGCAGATCAATTTCAAGAGATAATCTATTTTATATGTGCATTTAAGTTCTCATTGAATATTGCGTTGTATTGTTTATCAGTTTAAAGTGAACTGTAATGTGTACTTTCATTTTAATGCATTCAGTAACCTTTCTTCCAGTGCTGCTGTGGCATGTGTTGGAGCTTTTTATGAGAAGATGGGCAGGATGCTTGGAAGCTCCTTTCCAGACACCATTAACAATCTTTTGAAGGCATTAAAGAGTGCTGAGGTAGGACTTTTAAGAGTACAAATGGAATGCAATTTTCCATTTAATTATTGCAATAATGTATTAGGTCAAAGTGTACACTGGAATATAGCAACACAAATGTATAACTAAATTAATGTATTATTCAGAAACAGACATTTCTTTGAATCTTCCTGCTTTCCCATACTTTGTTGATGTAGTCTCAAGGCAGAGGAGAGATCCTTCTCAGTCTGCAGAAGGTGCTCCGTGGACTGGGGGGAGCTGCAGCCTCATGTCACAGAGATATCTACAAGAATGCCCGCTCTCTTCTCACAGACAGGTCCATGGCCGTACGCTGTGCTGTAGCAAAGGTTGGTCTCTGAAAAATGTCTAATTGAGCTGTAAAAGAGTGACAGATAGATAGATAGATAGATGGATAGAAACTTTATTCATCCCCATGTTTACAATATATACAATACAATAAAATAGCAGGGCAGGACATATTACATTTAAGAATTTAAATAATTAAGGACATTAAAATTACAAAAATTTAATTAAAGTGTATACAGTATTTAAAGTGAAAGCGGTGCAAGGTTTATTGATGTTGTTCAATTTGAGGAGGATCTGGCCAGCGGTGATTTAATATAAAGTCTAATAGCAGGGGGCAGGAATGTTCTCCTGTATCATGAATGTTCTCCTGAATCAGGAATATTCTCCCATATCTGTCCTTGTGAAGCGGAGCTGAAGCAGTCTGTTGGAGAACGTGCTCCGCTGTCCCTGCAGTAGGTGGAGAGGGTGGTTCGGGTTATCCAATATGGACAATCATTTCTTCAGTGTCCTCCTCTCCACCACCTGTTTTGGATAGTCTTGTTTGCAGCCAATGATGGAGCCAGCCTTCCTCACCAGTTTAGTGAGTGTTGGTGTCTCCGGCTCTCAGACTACGGACAAGTACAGAGCACTGGTCCAACAGACTGGTAGAACATCTCCAACATCTTGCTGCACAAATCAAGGATCGAAGTTTCCTCAAGAAACTTGCTTGATTCTTGTTGTTCTGAGTTTGGACTCATGGTTTAATGCACTTATTGTAAGTCACTTTGGATAAAAGCGTCAGCTAAATGACATGTAATGTAATGTAAAAAAAGAGTCTACTCATCCCCTTCTTGTACACAGCGTTGATGTTGGCCTTCCAGTTCAGGCTGTTGTCGATGGAGACACCAAGAACCTGTACTCAGGAACCTGTACTCCTTTATGGTGACCAAACTCAAAGGTGTCATGCAAATCTCCACCATGTAGACCACTTCAACTGAATTGCATTGTCAGGCAACAGCTTGGGTCCATGTTAATGTCCTTGCATCTGATGTCATTCACATACACTGCAACAGGAAATTAACTGGGACACATTTGCAATGCCTGAACTGTGAAAGACGATTTCCTGTTTAGAATACATTGCAACCGTATATGGTACAAGTTGTATGGTCAGTATATTGCAAAGATATGTATAAACTAAGCATCCAAGTTGTTGACATACATCATTAGTCTGTCTATAATAGAATAAATGTGTCCTGTACGTGCATATTGTAGGCGTTACTAACAGGACTCCATCTTTATATTTTCTTGTCTGATCAGTGCCTGCTGGAGTTGCAGAATGAGGCAGTATTCATGTGGACCACAGAACTGGAGAACGTGGCGACTTTGTGTTTCAAGGCCTTGGAAGGATCTAACTATGGTGTTCGGGTAGCCGTGGCCAAACTGCTGGGGACAGTCATGGCCACTGCCCTGATGCCCAAACAAGCAGCCGGTAGATTAAAGAGTTAATTTGTGTAGTTCATGTTCTGCTACTTTCATGTTGAGTAGACTAACTCACCTCTTCAGTTCTTCATGAGCGCACCGCTTCTGTCCTCAGTGATGCGTCAGAACGTGAAGCGGGCCACCCTGGAGGAGGTGCTGGAGCTGATGGCCACAGGCTTTCTGCGCGGGGGCTCCGGCTTCCTGAAGAGCGGCGGGGAGATGTTGAAGGGGGGAGGCTCCGTCAGCAGGGAGGTGCGAGTGGGCGTCACAGAGGTGAGGTGAATCCACAAACGCCAGAATCTGAGCCTGCATTATCTGTTTCAACCACTTGACACATGGTCTTTCTTCATATTTCCCCAGGCTTATGTTGTGTTTGTGACTACACTGGGTGGTCAATGGCTGGAGCGCAACTTTGCTACATTCCTGTCCCATGTTTTGGACCTAGTGTCTCACCCACGAGCCACGCAGACACATGTTGAGGCTGTGTACTCGCGCCGCTGTGTTTCCTTCATGCTACGCGCCACCCTCGGGGGCTTACTCGGAGAGAAAGCACAAATTGCAGCCGGCAAAGAAATCTGCCAAGCCATCAGCAAACAGATGAGGGCTGTGGGTAAGGAGGATGGGGGGGAAATATCACGGTTCAGAGCATTACAGAGTAAGTACTCATCCATTATTATCACTTTTTTAATTTACCCTTTCTACAAATCTTGCATGGCTGGCTCCTGTATACAGAGATGTTTTTTTTATTTGTTGTGTGCGGAGATGGCTTACCCTATTTCTGCTTTCCTTCTTGCTTTCCGCCTCTGCTCCTTTTGGATCACTCTCCTCTTTCTTTACTTTTTATTTTTTAACTACAAGCAGCATCATAATGTCTGTAACATTATCCAATACCAGCTCAGCATTTGAGTTACTCATTACTGCCTAGCCTCCATGGCTGTTTGCCATTTTCTCATTGCATTGCAATCCCTAAGGAGCATGACCTAACTCTTTCTGACTGTTGACATCTGGCTTACACCAGCAGAAAAAACTGCATGTGCCACTAAATTCACAGACACATTTAGTAGCCATTTCCCCCCACAGCAAGAAGACATACAATTTGCACGTTCATCCATCAATAACTTTTATTGATTTCAGTTACTCCAAATTTCCATTTTTTTCCTTCTGCATAATAACACATCAATCATTTTTTTAATCACCTTTTATCTCGTTCAAAAAGGATGATTCTTACTCTGATTTGCTTTGCAACCTTTTAAACTGATGTAAACTATGTCAAACATCCATTCTCTCGTCCATTTTGATGTTAAAACAGAATTTGAAAAGGATGTTGAGTGTCGGTGTCTCTTGAGATGTGGTCCTGTGCTCTTTCCTGTCCTTGCTGCTTTCAGCTTTTCCATCCAGCTGGATCTGTGAGACTTCTTGATATTAGACTTTGTGGAATATCTATGCTAAAAGTAATGTAAACAATTTTTTCTTTCTGGATGGCAGTGGGACGCCCTAGTGTATGATCCCCCGCTGTCCTAAATTGTATACAATAACATGACTGCCACAGTTCAAGAAGCAGCTTTAAATCTCTTCTGAAACTCGTTTATTTTCTTTCCTTTTGTGTGATCTTTCTTGACTGTTGTCTATTTTAGCGCTGAGGATTTAAGTTCTTGATAAATTATCGTCAGGCATTCTAATCAGGGATGTTTCTGATTTCAGATTAAGTTTGAGTGTTTTTCTCTTTTGTCACATTTATTCTTTAATGCAACTATAACCATTGTTTAATGCGTTGCTCCTTTTTTTGCGTTAAAAAAAATAAAATCCTCAGAGCTGTGTGGCTTATAGCAGTGTGCTCCTCAGTATTTTGAAGGATTGCAGTTGAAACAGTTTGCACTTTCATAACGTGTGACAGCAAGACACGGACTGATGTGGACAGACAGTTATGTCATTACAATGTGTTTTATGTCAGAATTCTAATAATCTTAATCAAGAAGTGTCTTGTTTTCTTTTTTAATTCTCAAACTAAGTTGCAATTAAGTGCAGGCAACCTTATCCATCAATACTGCTCCCCTTATTGATTAGTAACAGGTTACCATGTTTTTGAGGATTTTAGATCTTAATCTACATGAACGTTTTTGTCTTTTATACTGACAAACCAATCTTGTTTGTTTTTTCTTTCTCTGCCGCTTGTTTCTTCAGAGGCAGTTGTGAATGACATCAGTGGAGAGAACAAGGGAGGGGCAGCCGATGTCTCTTCCAGTCAGCATGTCATGGTGTGTGCCCTAAAAGAGCTGGGCAGTCTGGTTCAGAGCTTGAGCGCTACAGCCTCACCACTCATTCAGGAGCCTTCTATAGGTGAGACACAATATGAAATGGGACATGTGTTTCGGTGCTCTTAGGTGTCTACAAAGTGTGATAAACTGGGATTATATGGAGGACAATACTCCTCACTGAAGTGAAGATTTACTTACTAAGCCAACTTTGGTTATGTTAACATTATGTTAACATGTCACTATCCTTTAAGCAGACTATAAGCTGCTCACAGCAATGTAAATCTTACATCTAATTATTTTACTGACTGCACAACGGTTCACTGTGTATGCAACTGTCAAATTTTACTCTTAAATTAAAATACGTTGTAATATCCTGCTAGAAGGCAATTCATGTGTACTGAATTCATCCACATCCTCATAACAAACTCCATGTCCTCTTTGCTAGGACTCCTTGAAACTGTAACTTCAGTGCTCCTTCACCCCAGCATGGCGGCGCGTTTGGCCGCTGCATGGTGCTTGCGTTGTGTTGCCGTGGCGCTGCCCTATCAATTGACCCCACTGCTGGACCGCTGTGCGGAGAGAATCAACAACCTGAAGAGTTCACCTGAGGCTGTGAGCGGCTACAGCTTTGCGATGGCTGCTCTGCTGGGAGGCGTACACCAGTGTCCACTGGGTATCCCCCACTCCAAGGGCAAGGTGTGTAGCCCTGATTGGCTTTCTGTACCAGCCTCATTGATTGCCTGATAAAGATTTAAGGGTTATCTGTGTTGTCTTCTCGTAGTTGGTGGTGAGTATAGCTGAAGACCTCCTGAGGACAGCTGCTCAGAATAGTCGACTGTCCCTGCAGCGGACACAGGCTGGATGGCTGCTGCTGGGTGCCCTCATGACTCTGGGTGAGCCTCGCAGACAGCTCTCTCTTAGGTCTTGGCCTCGATTGGTCAACAATACCGTCTCCCTCTCTTGCTGACGGCGTTGCCACCACATTGTATTTTTGCCCAGGTCCTTCCCTCGTGCGCTATCACCTTCCCAAGATGCTGCTGCTGTGGCGGAACGTGTTTCCTCGCTCCCAGAAGGAGCTGGAGGCAGAAAAGGCCAGAGGAGACGCCTTCACCTGGCAGGTCACTCTGGAGGGCCGAGCTGGAGCACTGTGTGGTAAAGAAACGCACCGCCCTGTATAGCTGCACATACTCTGTAATGTTAGAAGGCACAATTCTGACCAACACACCTGTTCCTGTTTCTTCTGTAGCCATGCGTAGCTTTGTGGCCCACTGCCCCGAGCTGCTTACAGAAGATGTGATCCGCAGACTGATGACACCCATTGAATGTGCCATGACCATGATGTCTCAGTGAGTGTGATGCTTTTCAGTATGATTGTTGTCTTTGTTGCAGGTTTTTCAGGATACACGAAGTTCATTAATTTGGCTGTTTCCAGATTATATATATATATATATATATATATATATATATATATATATATATATATATATATATATATATATATAATGCTTGTAATGCTTGGTCCAGCGTCCCTGCCATCATTAAGGTCCATGGTGCTCACCTGAAAGCAAGTGCAGCGATGGTGAGGCTGCGGTTGTATGACATCCTGGCTCTTTTGCCTCCCAAGACCTATGAAGGTAACAGTCACTTTTGTATTTTTCTTTTCACAGATGTTAATCACGGTTAAGGAAGGTTTTTTATAAAACAGTTTCTTTTCTTGCAGGCAGCTTCAACGCCCTCCTGAGGGAGCTGGTGGCAGAGTTCACTTTGACTGACAACTCGGCCAACACTACCACCTCGCTGCTGCGCTCTCTTTGTCACTATGACGACAGTGTGCTCATGGGCTCATGGCTACAGGAGACTGACCACAAATGCATAGAGGATCAGGTGAGTAAAATCATCAATGACATGATAAATCCAAGTACTACTACACGTTATAAGAATAAAGGGATTCTACTGTGTGATCGTTCCTCAACAGCTGCAGCCCAACAGTGCGTCTGGCAGCGGAGCTCTGGAGCACGATCCCTCCTCAATCTACCTGCGTGTTCCTGTTGGCGAGGCCATTCCAGGGCCTCTCCCTTTGGGTGTGTCCGTCATTGACGCTTCAGTGGCGCTGTTCGGTGTGGTTTTTCCCCATGTCTCCTCCAAACACAGGTGAGGAGTGTACCGGTAATTGTTTCCGCGGATATATGGACATGTTTGCAGCATGTCAACATTTTGCATCTTATCTTTTTGTGATGTGTTGTTTCTCTTGTTGGTTTATTATGTATTTATATTCACTGTTGACTTGTTGTAAAGCTCTTGTGGCCTGCTTGTTTGTCATATATTCTACCTGACTTGTATGATTCAGGCTGCAGATGCTGGACCACTTTGCAGAGTGCATAAAGCAGGCGAAGGGAGTTCGACAGCAGGCAGTCCAACTGAACATCTTCACTGCAGTGCTTAGTGCCCTCAAGGTGAGATAACTTGTTTCATGTCCCCCTAAGATAGGAATATCATAATTCAGGTAATGCATACAATGAGAAATAATGTATCTCCTCCTGACTGAAGGGTCTGGCTGAGAACAAGAGTACTCTGGGCCCTGAGGAGGTGCGTAAGTCGGCCCTGGCCCTGGTAATGGGAGCGTTGGACAATCCCAACCCCATCCTGCGCTGTGCGGCTGGAGAGGCTCTGGGCAGGATGGCTCAGGTGGTTGGAGAGGCTACCTTCATCGCCAGAATGGCACAGACCAGCTTTGATAAGTACGCATTTCATATATGTATTGTCTGTGTTTTCTTTATTCTAAAGTCTCTCTTTTCTATTATTCTCCATTTTAAGATCAAGGGGGACTTGGTCAGCAAACCACCGATAGAATCAGTAACACAGTTCATTAGAAGTCAAGAATGACTTCGGAAAGATACAAACTTCTGTCTTTCATTATCCTTATAATCTAGCTGACATCTCTATCCTTTGCTTTAATCATGTGATCCATTTCTCCTTTCCTCCTCTATTTCCAGACTGAAGTCTGCCCGTGATGTTGTATCAAGGACGGGCCATTCACTGGCTCTCGGCTGTCTGCATCGATATGTTGGAGGGATTGGCTCAGGCCAGCACTTAAAGACCAGTGTCAGCATCCTTTTGGCTCTGGCCCAGGATGGGTCCTCTCATGAGGTCCAGGTACAGTGAATTACACAGGAGGAATGAATTTTAAGATTCACCCACAGTTGATAGAAAATAGGAATATTGGTGCGTTGTTTTTTTTATTTGTTTTTTTCATTCAAACTGGACTATTATAATTTTGGTTTACTTGGAGGAACGTGTGTTGTTTTTTCTATTGCACTTAATGTCTTAGCCATATTTGAATTAAAAATCATTATTCGTGCTATATACATTATACCATTCAGATATTCTCCATCACATGTTTTCTTTCATCAGACATGGGCTCTGCATTCTCTGGCTCTGATTGTGGATTCTAGTGGCCCCATGTACAGAGGCTATGTGGAGCCTACGCTGTCCCTGGTGCTCACCCTGCTCCTCACTGTGCCTCCGTCTCACATTGAGGTGCACCAGTGTTTGGGCCGCTGCCTAGGAGCTCTCATCACCACTGTGGGACCAGAATTACAGGGTAAGAATCACAAACCTCCTCGTATGACTGACTCTCTCACTTAATAATATTCCCATAATATACCCTTCCCCGGCCAGCAGGTGGCAGTGTAATCACACTAACAGCTTGTGAAGCAGACTTGAAGACATACTGTGTATCCTATAACTGCGAAAAATGCTGATTCTATTTGTCTCTCTTTCTAATCTGTGTCGTTGGGTTTGCTAGGAAATGGAGCCACTATCTCCACCATCCGCTCGTCCTGCCTGGTTGGTTGTGCCATAATGCAGGACCACTCCGATTCCCTTGTGCAGGCAGCTGCCATCTCATGTTTGCAGCAGCTGCACATGTTCGCTCCACGCCATGTCAACCTGTCCAGCCTGGTGCCCTGTCTCTGTGTAAGACACAATGAGACATCATGAGTTCCAGACTGTTGTAGTTTGTCTTAATCGTAATCATAATTTGCTGCTGTACTATGGGGTCCCTGCAGGTCCATCTATGCAGCTCTCACCTGTTGCTGCGCCGTGCTGCCGTGGCCTGCCTGAGACAGCTCGCCCAGAGAGAGGCTGCAGAGGTCTGTGAGTATGCCATGAGCCTGGCAAAAAGAGCAGGGGACAACACTACAGTCAGTAAGTACACATTGGGAACCGAACAAGAGTATTCTGTTTAGTTAATATACCTAAGAGAGACACTTTAACTCTTACTGTGTTGACTCTGTTCCTGGTTTAGATCTGAACATCACTGAAACTGGTCTGGAGGGCGTTCTGTTCGGCATGCTGGATCGGGAGACGGACAGGAAGCTGTGCTCTGATATCCATGATACACTGGGCCACATGCTGTCGTCTCTTGCTGTGGAAAAGCTTTCTCATTGGCTGAAACTCTGCAAGGATGTCCTGGCAGCAACTACAGGTAAATCTTTAGGATTTAAAAATGAAAGCTAGAACATAAAACAAAGCATCACACAGCAGTCAAGGCAGGTTTATTCTACGACCCAATGTCAGTTTACATGTTTTGTCTCTCTTCTTTTAAATCCTTGTATCATGAATGTGTCCATATCTTCTTTCAGATGTAGGAGCACCTGTTGTATTCGAAGTGGAAAAGGATGAGGAAGACTCCGAGAAAAAAGACGAGATGGACGACGACAGCATGTTCACAGGCCTGGGTGAAGATGACAAGTCCAAGCCGTCTGTGGCGCCGCGCTGGGTGACGCGGGTATTTGCCGCGGACTGTTTGTGCCGCATCATCCTGCTGTGTGAGAATGACAAAGCACACTTTGACCTGGCAGCTGCCCGCTCTGCACAAGCCAAGAACCCCAAAGGTACGTTTCCCCCACGCTGCCAGAACAGAGCAGCTCAGAGTTCACCTCAAGGACTTGAGATTGATTTATGCCACCTGTGATCTGTTTTTTTTACTGCAGATTGTTATTTGATTTGTATATCTTTTTGTGACCTTCAGGCAGTTCAAGTGTCAGCTGCTAAATAAAGCTCATTCATGTGGTATTATGTAAATATGGAACAAAGCAAGAGATGAGTAAGCAAAAGTTGGAGGGATTTTCTTATATGCTGGTATTTATACAAGCTCCTCTGAAATAAGGCAGCCTTCTACAGACCAAACAGTAATGGCACAGTGGAGTGCAGCTCTGGAAGCAGTTAAGCCACATTTAGTAACTGGGATTGAGTGGATGGTTGGTCTGCATGTTGGTGTGTCCAACTAATCCCTTGAAAGGTGCACTTCAGCTGAAACTCAATTAAATATCAGCCTCAAGGTCAATATCTGGCTTCTTTGAGTCAACCTTCAAAAAACTGTTCTGTTGTGTCCTTCTGTATTGAATCTTCAATTAATTCTCAGGAAAAAGCAAACACAGTGACATTGGAGGAGGCAACATTTCTACTTTCTTGCTGACGTGCAACCCATCATCAAAGAATAACAAAAGTACATATTAAACAATGCCTGGCAAAGGTTGATATTAACATAAATCTGTTATAAATTATATTTTCTGATTGCTTAATTTAGCTGCTCATTGAGGTCACATTCCTTACAATGATTTAAAATTTGTTTCTATTCCTCACTCGATCCTTGTTGTCCCTCTAGGAGATCAGTTGGTGCTTCATTTGTCTGACCTCATCCGCATGGCCTTCATGGCGGCCACAGACCACAGTAACCAGCTGAGGATGGCCGGCCTGCAGGCCCTCGAGGACATCATTAAAAAGTTTGCGTCCGTACCAGAGCCCGAGTTCCCAGGACACGTTATCCTGGAACAATACCAGGCCAATGTGAGTCCCAAACACATCGGATTGGATTAGGCTTCAAAAGTTCCAAATTGATAATGACACAGCAAATGTGAAACTACATTTTAAAAAGTGAACATTGCACCAATCATGTATACATTTAGGTTGGAGCTGCCCTCAGACCTGCATTTTCACCTGATACACCATCTGACATAACGGCGAAGGCCTGCCAGGTAAGAAACGCTGCTTTGTAAACAAACAGGTAGAATAACTGTTATAGCTGTCAACCATTTTCCTCCATAGCCATATTTGACGGATGCACTGCAGAAATGCAGCGATGCACCAAACCAGCTTTGCACTGTAACATTCATTCTCATCAGCAGCCCGTAAATATATTAATATATGCATTTTGATGGTACTTATACAATGGCAGTTATTTGCCACTGCACAGTGACTCATCCTTCCCTCAGAAACTAGCAGTGCCGCATTTTCTGCCTTCATGCTCAATTTATTTGACTGATGTGAAGAATGAGTGACGGTGGAAAATAACAAACCACGTCAGCAGTATTATTAAAAACCCTTCTCTCTTTCACATTTCTATCTGTATCTCTGGATTAGGGTTTGTGTTCTCAGACCTTTTCTGTTCTTGATCTCAGGGTTTCTCTTTTCTAACTGTAAAGACAAACTTAGAGCAACATAGAAAACAAAATATAGACCCATAATACCTTGCACCACCCTAGGATGGCATCATTACCGAGTAAGAATTGCGATTGTAGTTCAAATATGTAAAAAAGGTGGCTCGATAAGTACATTTGCGTTTAACACATTTGTAGCTCTCCTTCTCCTGCCCTTGGCCGTCTGACACTCTTAATAGTTCTCCTCAGAATTATGTAATCTTATAATGTCTGCTCCTTGTACAGCTCTAACACGTCTGCCCTATTTATTAATACCTGCTCTTTGACACCCCCAACCCCTTTTAATTGGGGTTGGGGGTGTCATACAGCCCCCTGTATGATGGCTAATCCATCTTGAACGCTCTGTTATGTAATGCAGGTTTTTAATTGATCTCTTTAGTTGTAAGGCTGTGGGTGCTAAAATGGTCAATTTGTTTTATAATGTATTACTTTTACCCCTCTGTGACCACAGGTGTGTAGTACTTGGATTGGAAGTGGCGTAGTTAGTGACCTCAATGACCTGCGGCGAGTCCACAACCTGCTTGTGTCGTCGCTGGACAAGGTGCAGGCTGGGAAAGGCTCATCCAGTCAGCTGTACAGTGAGAGTGCCACCACGATGGAGAAACTGGCTGTGCTGAAGGCGTGGGCTGAGGTTAGACTGAAGACCTGTCACGTACTTGTTATATAAGAGATTCATGTACATAATAAGGCTCACTAAACACACTGGCTTTCTTTCTCAGGTGTATGTGGTGGCGATGAAGATCAAGAAAGACGCAGAGTCTAAGCCTGCCAAACCAGTCCGTAGTGTAGACGACGAAGAGGATGACGACGATCTGGGCGCCAACGTGCTTCCACCTGACAGCCTCATTACTTTGGTGCAGCCAGAGCTGCCCGCGCTGAGCCGCCTGTGGCTGGCCATGCTGCGAGACTACGCTCTGCTCACTCTGCCTGCTGAGTTTTCCAGTCAGCTGCCCCCTGACGGTACAAGACAGATTCTTCTTTTACCAAGATCTAATTTCTATCAAATCTCTTCATATACACCTGTACATTAAAATGTAGACTTGCAGTCTTTCTGATAGTACATGGATATTTAGCCAACTTCAAGCCATTGAGCTCTTTGCTCTAGTTTTGGTCCCATAAACGTTGTGATTTTGTTCTCTAGTGAGCAAAAAAAACAATGTTATGTGTCAGTGTCTGATAAAATGTCAACAAAAATACCATACTATCTGTCAAATAGCCGTTTGATGGCATACGATGCTCCAGCACATTGTTGGAGATGTAATGGGACATTTGATCTTAAATTAGTATTCGTCATTTGTTTACCAAAGAGTGACATGTAATGAATAGTTCAGGTGGCCTTTGCATAAATATACAATTTAGGTACATATATTTGAATACAGTGTATTTGTAAACAATTCCAATGGTGTTTCAAAGTAATATGATCAACCTAAAAGTAATTTCCCATTGTTGTGTGTCTGTGTTCAGGTGGAGCGTTTTATACTCCAGAGACTATAGACACAGCAAGGATCCACTATCGCAGTTCGTGGGCCCCCGTCCTGCATGCTGTGGCCCTGTGGCTGAGCAGCACCGGGTTCGGAGCTGGGGAAGAGAAAGAAGAGGTCCCCTCATCTCTCTCCAGGACTCCTGCCATCCCTCAAGCACCCTCCTCTACAACAAAGACCTTTGAGGAGTCGGTCAAAGACAGGATGCATCTCATGTTGGGTAAAGAGACACGGCATGTGTGGTATATAGTATTCATGTTACTGTGTTTTTACCCTTAATATAGGGACTCTTCGAAAAATCCTCAACACTTTTTGTTTACCTCGCAGCCACGGATCCACCGCACATCTGCAGACCATTACAGGGGTGGCGGTGGTTAGAAAATGAGAATAGTATGAACTCACCCTTAGTGCATTTCTGTGTTCTATCTCTCAGGTGTCAGTATAGAGTTTCTTTGCTTCCCCCGGCCCGAGGAGCCCATGGAGCACGTAATGTCCTGCCTGCACGCCCTATTCACTCTGCTAGAATCTCCAAGTGCTAAGATCCATATCGCAGAGGACCAGGTAAAGACACACGTTTTAGTGCAGAGATCACAGGAAGAGAGAGATGGTTGCAAATTGGTATCACTTTCCTAGAATTTGAATGACATTTACACAATAAATAAGTACACAATAAGAGAGAGGGGATTGTATGCATGGCCTCCATTGTTTCGACCTTGCATTAGTTCTGTTATTGGTTTAGTTCAAGTGATATATTTACCAGTGGCTGACTGATCACCACCTGAGTGCAAATATGTGGTGAATACCGCAGGACCACGTGATATTTACTGGCTTTATGAGATGACAAGGATCGGTCCAATGCGCCATTAAACAATGACCTGCCCGCACAATAGATAATGGAATACTTAGAGCTTCAAAGGATACCCAGATTGTGTACTACAAATTCAGAAAAAAAGCAGGCTGTATTTCTCGGCTGCATTTGTTGGAGCCTTGGAATTGGGACAGGTCTTTGTCGACTCTATGGCGTTGTTAAATTGGGACACAGCATGTGTCTCTCCTGCTGCCACATAGTCATTACAATCTCCTGTCTGTCAGAGACTAGAAGCACATACCATCTCTGTGTGCTTGGTAGTGGGGAAATCTTTCTCGCTTTATCCTATTTTATATATTAGTGAAGATTTTCTGTTCTTTGAATAGCAACCAATAATTATTTGAAGTGTTTGAAAATGGTTTCATTGGGATTAAAACCTTTGAGAAACTATGTATAAAACCATTTATTACTCTGATAAAACTACTACTACGGTTGGCAATAAGCCAAGATGTGTTGGGCATTATGAACATCAATGGTCACATTCCCGGTGTTTCACAGGGGCATTACCTACATGTTATTTCTGTTGTAGCTGTTGGCAGTGGAGCTGCTGAACGTGCTCCACAGGCTGCTGCTGACCCGGGATCCTCCTGCTGTACAGCTCCAGGTCACTGCTGTGGTGCAAGAGACCATCAGGGCTGCACAGGACCATCTGCAGCGACAGAAAGCCAGCAAGGGTCAGGAACTAACAGTCTAGATGCTCAGCCTGGTCTACTTTACATTACACTTAAAACACTGTTATATTTTGAGAACGCAAAACTCACCGTGCTGTGAAAGATGACTGCACAGAAGAGTGTGCATATACATTTTAAGTCTGTTAAGTTTTATCTTCATAGTTAAGTTGTTTCACATTGTGTGACTGGTTGAGTGATCTAGGTCACTCTGTTATTTTGCTCAGGCAAAGGAGAGGAAGAAGGCGAGAAAGACTCTCAGCGCAGCCTCGGGGAAGGAGGAGACACAGGGGAGCTCGTGCCCGGCAAGTCTCTGGTGTTTGCAGCCATGGAGCTGCTTGTGTTCGTCCTGGTGCGCCACTTGCCACAGCTTAATGCGCGCGTAAAGGAGTCACCCAGCCATGTGCCACTCAGGCCTCAGCGACTACCTGAAGAAAGTGCACGCCTGGTAGCAAACACAGTATCCATCCTGGCGGAACTGCCTTCTCTATGCTCTCCTGCTGGTGAGGCCTGAAGCAACCTGCAACAACACATACACTCACACCCACTATGCAAAATCTGAAAAAGACACAGCAGACTCACGGTACACATTGAGAACAAATCTCTGTTCCAACTTGGATGTTTTATTTAGAAGTATTAGCCTGCTTGGCCTGCATTGTTGAGGTTTGTGGATGCTATTGGTGAATGAAACTCTTAAACTCAAGCTGACAAGGCTGTTTTCTGCTGTGCTCTCGTTTGGCCTTTCAACGACCATACGGTATTAGCTTTATGCATTTGTGGGAGATTTAGAGTACGTATGAATATTATTAGCATAGCAATGAGGAGTATGCTATGAAATTCCCATTTCTCACAGTTCCTTTTCACCTTAACAGGAAGCATGACCATCCTTCCCACTGTGCTCTTCCTAATCACGGGGGTGCTGAGGGAGGCTGCAGTAAAGACTGCTGACAACTCCGTGCCTGTGACTGTGTCAGCCGCCCTGCAGGGCATCAAGACCATTATCACCTCCCCACTGGCCCGGGTGGAGAGCATGCAGACACAGTGGACCGGCCTTGTGAGGAGCAGCCTGGCGTCTGTACTCGAACACTCGCAGCCAGGCAAGCAAATGCACACGCGTGTTAGGCCCTTCTTCAGAGGGGGTAAGAAAACATTGTGACACCATTATTCATTGACGGTTTGCATGCTTGCTTGTGTATTTCTGTAGATGAGTCCAGGCCTGACATGGATCAGGTCAGTATGTTAACAGCAATCACACTCTTCCTGCTGTCTGCCAGCAATGAACTGGTCGGAGTAACCGTCCTGCAGAAAGGCTGCATGGACCGCTTCCGAAATGCCCTCAACTTTAGTGATCCTTGGGTAAGCACCTCTGTATACAAACACAGCTGAGGGAGGATGAGAAACTCAATCTGGACACATTCTGAATGCCTGATTTAAAGCTGTATTGCAGATGTGTGTGGCCAAGTTAATTGAGTGATTTCATTTCTTTTGCCGCAGGTTCAGGCACGGTGTTACCAGCTGCTGTTGTCAGTGTTTCAACACTCCAGCCGCACGCTGTCTACTCCGTACATCCACGCTCTGGCTCCAGTCATGGTGGAGAAGCTGAAGGCAGTGGAGTGCAGTCGGCCAGGGACTGCTGCTGAGCTGCAGGCTGTGCAGGAGGGCATCAGGGTCCTAGAGAATCTAGTCGGCATGGGTGAAGAGCAGAACCGTAAGTATGCCTCCGCCTAATGGACCAATATAGTGCTGTATTTGTCCCATTAAAGTGTTCAGCTCAGTGCCTTTTGGAAGTGTGCCTTCAAAGATCAGAGCAATATAGCATTATATGCTATATTTAGAATCCCTGCTATGGTTTACTGTCAATGTAACTATCGATTTCAACATTATGTACATGTTGAGATGTACATAATGATCTCTCTGATCAAAAGGATCAGAGAGATCAGTAAACCTGCTATTATGGTTTACTGTCAATGTAACTATCGATTTCAACATTATGTACATGTTGAGATGTACATAACTCTGATCTCCTAGATGTACATTATGTACATGTACATAATGTACATGTACATTATGTACATGTACATGAATACATGACATATTCTATGTCATGTATTCAAATGATACATTTTGTATTGTGTTTCCCCAAGTAAAGCAAACTGCACTGCGTACTTTAAGAAAAGTTGATTGATTTCATATTTGTGTTTTATTTAATATTCAGACCATTACAAAATGATCTGAATATTTTTTCCTTGATTCATTGATTAATCTCTTGGCCTAAAAAATGTCCATCACAGTTTTACAAGAGTACATAATGACGACTTCAGAAGTCTTGTTTTGGCCGACTAACAATGTCAGATGGAAAATCAACAAAGAAAAGTATTCCGTTTATTCTTGGCCTCACTTCCTTTAGTGTTCGGTGCAGTTAAACTTTCCAGTTTGGCTACTGATGATCTTTTTTAATATCTCACTTTTATTATTAGGGGTGCAGTTGCTGACTCTTCTTGTACCAACTCTTATCTCCTACCTTTTGGATGAAAATGCCATCTCCTCTGCGCCCCAAGTCTCCAGAGCCCTGCATGATTTTGCCCTTCAGAACTTAATGCGGATTGGCCCCCTCTATCCAGCGGCCTTCAAGATAGTAATTGGTGCAGCACCTGAGCTTAAAATCCGTTTGGAATCTGCCATACGGGCCAACCAGGCCAGCAACAGAGCCAAAGCTGCAGCCAGGCTAGCTCAGCCGACGGTGCAAGCCGCACCAACCATCAAACTCAAGACGAGCTTCTTCTGAAGTCCCGGAAATGAACTATACACAGCCTAAATTAATGTTGTCTCTTTAGGTTTGTTTTGTTGTCTGTCAACCGATTTCCACACGTTTGTATCCGCTACAGTTTCTAAGTGTATTTATTTATTCTACATGTCATCGTTGTTTTTGACGGGGGAGAACTCTTCTTGAAGTCAAGAATGAAATTATGTAAATATCATTAAAAGGCATTTGAATGTTCACTTAAAAAAAAAAAAAGCTCACTTTAACATTCGTAGGACATTTTGATTGTGTGAATGTATCATTTGTGGACTTGATGCACATTCATAAAGGGACACAATGTACATCTTTTCTCCTGATCGTGTCCTTAATCCAGAAGTTAATGTTAACTGTGCCATTTTCTGTGATTTTGCATCACCATGATCATGGCAGGTATTTGTTGTCCTTTTGAGTTTCTGTTCCAATCATGCATGATCTGGTTTAGTACATGACCTTGGGGTCTGCTGATTATTACTGATGGATGTTTTTGTTGTTGTTCTTTTTTGTTTCTTTGTTTGAAGAGGTTTTTTTCCTGTATTTATGTTGTAAACATTTATTTTGATCATCATCATTTTGAGCACAGAAGGAGATTTTATTAGGGCACATTGACTATTAAACGCATCATGCTTTTAAAATTATGTGAATGGAAAATGGAATTTTTTGATTTAATTGTTCTGCTGATAAATGGGCAGGTACTACATCATGTAAACTACAGTATGTCGTTCATATCATACAGACTGTTATTGATTTTTTTAAAAATCCTATTTAGTCTATTTGCTAATATATGATGAAGATTGATTGAAATGGTCCGATGTAACATTCCACCTTCATTTCTTCGAAATGTGAATAAAGTTGCTTTGACCTCACTGTGCTTATGTCTGTATGTTGTTGCACATTATAGCCGAGAAGTTTTGTAATAAATACTGATGCAGGATCTGTAACAGAGTATACACGTTTTTACATTTCTAGTATAATAGGTAAAATAAACAAGGAGAATTCTCCTCCGGCGAGTTTGGGTAATTGAATCGAGCGCCCCCAACCAACACGATGTGGGCGTGGTCTTCGCTGCTGACGTCATTCTATGACAGCTAGCTGTCAGAAAGTGAGTTCATTCCCTCGAGCCGAGGAAACAGAGCAGGCGACAGGCTTTTGCTCTTCCGTTGATATCTAGCGCCACAAATCAGCGAGACGACGGACAGACCTTTACACCGAGCCCGGCCATGGACGAGCAGGCGGGGCCCGGCGTGTTCTTCAACAACAACAACAACTCCGTTTTAACCGACGGTGGGAAGGGACCGCTGCCCGATGGCGACGCCGGGGAGGCGGCTCGAGCGCAGTACAGTATCCCGGGGATCCTGCACTTCCTGCAGCACGAATGGGCCCGTTTCGAAGTGGAGCGAGCACAATGGGAGGTGGAGCGGGCCGAATTACAGGTGAAAAGCACCACCTTTTACACACACACGGTCGTGTATTAGTGGCACCAGCGGGGCACAGAGTTTCTTCTTTCTGGTTTATCGGGTTGAGTTTCTGTTTGATTGTTCTGGTTACTATGCTAGCTTGTTAGCTTTAGCAGAGATGCTAAAGGAGCTGCAGCCCCCCCCCCACACACACCCCACACCCCCAACCCGATTGCACGACGACTGTTTGCGACCTCTTCACTGTGACTGAAACCACCACTTGCTTCCTTTGGGACTTCGAGGACAGGCGTTGGAGTAACGTTAGGCTTACAGTATACAAGGGGTGGGGGGCTAACTTTAGCTATATTTACTTGCAAAGTAATGAATGTGTAACGTCAGTGATAAAACCTGCCTACTTATAGCTAACTAAACGTATTGCACCCCGCCTTGGTTTGTATTGCATTTGACCTTTTAAGCCTAGAAAAGGAAGAAAAGGAAGAAAAGTGCTCCGGTCTCTTGAGAGCTGTCAGCACACGCACGCACACACTCACACACACGCACGCACGCACACACAGCTTACGATCAGACGGTCAAGTCAGGATCTTAAGCTAGCTGCCTTGCTTCCGCCACTTTTAAGGGGAAAATATAAAATGCTGTCGTATCTGTCTTTTGATAAAGGCCACGGTGCTTTTAATAATGTTGAACCTTACTCAATGGTTAAGCCACTCAATAATTCAGTTATTTACAAGATAAAAGAAGGCTGTAGAGTTTTTTTTTTTCCTGCTGTGAACCAGACTAATGGGACACACACGGGGACACTTAATGTTTAGTTTGCTTTAATGAGAATAAAATGTCTTGCAAATACCAAAATTCACTCTGAAATCTTAGTTTTGTTGTGTTTTCTTGTCCGACCACACTTCTAACTTCTTCTTTTTCCTTGTTTGATTCCACTGTTTGGACGTACAGTGTGCTGTAACAGCCATCTTAACATAGTATTGGCTGGCAGTAATGTTTACAAGATGTTCTATAACTGAAACTATCACCACCAGCCTACGTGATTGACTTTTTAGACTTTATGTATCTACAGTTGGGGAAAATGACTTTTGACACCATGTGTCAACATTCCTATCCAGCATTTGAGAAGACATTATTCAAGCTTTATATTGTTTACGTTCAGTCTCTGGCCAACGTTTGGAAGAAACATTTTTTTCTTTTTCATTTCCATCATTTTGACCTAGTTGTGATGGAGTCAACACTGACTTTTTGGGTCTGGCAGCAGACGGAATGACCTCGGCTAACAAAGAGACAAGAGACAAGAGGGAGACACCGCTTTGTTTTTAGATCGGTGACGTACACCCTGCTTAGTGTATCAGGGGTTTGACTCATCTGGCCTGTGTATCAAGCTTCCTGTCTGCTGCCATGAAGCAAGCTTTTCAGCCAAGCAGCAGCAACTGCGGCAAAGCGCAGTGAGGTTGCTAAATGTTTTATTGGGTGGTTTGTTTGTGGCGGTAAAACGGTGCGCGCTCAATTTGAGTTCTTGTTTTTGTCGCTTCTCACCTTAAATGTGAGGCTGGGTAATGTTTTGAACATGATTTAACCGGCAGTGTTCAATAGAACGTATGGCTTTTTTGCAATTTTATTCTACTCTGTCGCACAATACCTATCTGAATAGACATTTCAAGAATGAATTCTCTATTTAGTCAACTGTGATCAGTTACTGTGGTCTCTCTTCTGTAACCTGGTTGTGTCCTTGAGAGATGTGTCCATATTGCAAACAGTACTTTAACCCACAGAAGGTATTGGTGGATTAACCTTCAGTGACGGGACCACAGTGAGGAAGATGAGGTAGAGATGGAAAGTAATTTAGCTGAACCTGAATAGACTCGTATAAATAATGAAAAGTTGTGGTCGGCAGAGAGCCTTAATGGAAGACACCATGCAGCATCTACTGTACCGTATGTTCTTTTTGGTCCACTTCATCCTCCTGCAACATGCTGCTGCTTCAAGTGCTCGTCCCCATCACTCTTTATGTTTTAATCACAGAACTAAAGTGGACCTGTTATCTTGCATGTTTTAAGAATGCTACATACAAGGTTTCAGAGCTAAGACCATTAAGAATGTACATAAAGCAATTTCACAACCCACTGAATACTCTCCTCCCAGAATTTTTTTTTATTGTTGTTGGTTGAATAGGCTTTGAATGGAAGACAGTTGAAGCTGTGTCTTACATTGCTGTCTGGGAGGAAGACTAAAAACCAGGGCTTGAAGGAATGTCGTCCAGCCAGCCTGTTAGGTCATGCTCAGAGCCACTCCTCTCTGGACTGAAACTGTACTGTACATTAGAGCTGCAACGGTTTTATTGATTAGTTGTCAACTGTAAAATTTACTGCACAACTACTTTAACAATGAATCGGTTTGAGTTGTTTTTCTGGTTTCTTTAACCCTCTATAGCGGAATAACTTTGAGCTATAGACAAAACAAGACATTTGTGGAAGTCATCTTTGAGAAACAGTGATAACACATTTGTCACCATGTTCTGACATTTTATAGATCAAACACTAATCAATTAATCAAGTAAAAATAATCGGAAATGACTAATTGTTTGTTGCAGATCTACTGTACATGTCCAACTTCCCCTGCTACTGTGCTGTGTCTGTGTAATGCATAGGCTGCTGTTATACATGATTAAACTCTAGCTGAGTGGTCATTGATAATCAATTGAATAACTCGTTCAAGCGGATTTGCTTAGCTAGTGATGGGTTACAATTCCAGTCAGTATCGAGTATGTTATCTTGGTAGTGAAAGTGACTACAGATGCCACTAATGATAATTTCATTATCAGTTAATCAATGTATTCTTCTTTAAATAGTGAAAATGGCATCATTAACTTGAAATGTGTTTTTGTTGTTTTTGCAATATTCTATTGTCCAAATTATTTCAAGCTAATTGTAGTTAACAGTGGGAGACCATGTATTGAACTGACATTGTCAACAGTTTACCAATCAGAAACATATTCTTATTACCGTTCAGATCTTTCAAAAAAAGCAGCTTGATTTTGTTAGTCAGATGGCAAAAAAGACTATACTATCTTGTTATATGCTCTCAGATTGAAGAAAGTCTGTGTTACAAAAAGGTGTTTCTAATGAAGCGCTTGCAAAAACAAGTCATGTTTTGTACATGGAAAAGAAAACGTTGTACAATAGTTCAACCAGACTTACAATTGAAAGAGACAAAGATCCCTCTGAACAGTTCAACAGGAATAGAAGAAATCAGCAATTGCAGGTCAAATAAATTGGGAGCTTAGCCTCAAATTGTGTGCAGATGTATATATGAACAGGTATATGAACACAATATCTATATCAAGCTGGAATTAACAGGCATGTTGCTTTAGCAAAGCTCTGCTTCAAACTTCTTCAACATAGAAATAGTGTTGGTCCAGGGTTAGAATTATTGGAACTGGATCTCAGATTACTAGCTGGACATACTATAAAATGACTACAGAGAATATTTAAACCCAATTGCACCATTGAGGTTTTATAATGATCAAGGATCACTTGTGCTTTTCTGGACTGGAAAGCAAATTCAACATTGATGTATTCCGTATTCTCCCCTATCATGCAACACTATTAGGACATCGACTAAAAGGATGTTTGGTGTTGGCTGTTTAAAAGAAAATTGTATCTCTATTAAAATAGCTGTTATTGAATGAAAGCATGAAAAACATCAATCTAACACTGACTCCAAACTTTTGAATGGTATTGTGATATTGATTTGATTGTTATCCCCCGGCTGTACTGATTAGCACAGATCTTTTCCAGGCCAGATGAGGTTGAGTCGGGTTACGCCCTGTGCAGGCAAGGCGGGGCTCCAGTATGCCTCATCAGCCCTCCAGTTATGGGGAAATCCCTGCTCCATAGGATATCTCTGTGCCAGAAGTATCTGTCAGCAGCCATAATTTGACACCAGGAGAAGGTTGAAGGTGACTCGGGGTGTGCTCTGGCTCTATGTGGGTGCAGACTGAAAAGTGGGCCCACTTATCTTCTCTGGATGGAAGCGGCTCTTGTATTTCGAAAGGAAAGGCTTTCAACATGAACAGGATTATTATGTGGCTGCTCTTATTCTGTGACTTGTCTTCCTGTTGGAGGGGACTGCAGATAACTGTGGAGCAGCCTAGAATTAGCCTGCCTCAGTTTGACGACTTATTACTGTGATCTCATGTTTACTTTGACTAATGACAAAGCCTTAGGCGTATTTAGCTCAATGGTGTGGCAATACAATGGACCAAACCAATGCTCAAACATACACACAGAAATTCAGAAATGGGTGTCACCGTCGTTCCTAAGTCGATACTATGTCCACCCCAGAGCTGCAGTTATTTTTGCTTGCCCTCCCAGTATCCGCCTCAGAGTGGGGAAGTACAAAAAGAGTACATGCTTTCTCGCCAAGTATATACCATTTTCTCGATGTTGTTTCTCTTAGGTACCGACAAAGAAGCTTGCGGCTCCGCGAGTTATAAAATTGACCAGTTCACGTAGAAGCTCATGCTTCTCAGTCACAGGTTCACGACAGACCCCGCTCACTGCAGTTACTGTATATTCACCAGACGCCCCACAAAGACAGTCATTGTAGTGTCTTAAAAATATTCCCTGTGGAGACAATAGTGAGTAGTTTTAAAAGAGTTTGTGTTTTCCTGTGACAGAGCCTGAAGGGAGCCTTGTTGGTGAACTAAAGCATGGTCCTAAGAGCTTTGCTCTACTGTCCCTGTTGGACTCGCCCCAGAGCCTTTCTCTGTGCTGTCGAGGGGCCTGTTAATTTCCCTCTTCTTCCTCCATTCACACTTACAGCCTTCATCTGTCTACGTGGGTGTGCGGGATGGCTGCCTGGTTGTGCCACAAAGTCGCCTTCCTCCCCCATTTTTACAGTAGATCCGAGGTCGCCAGTCTGTCAGAGTTGTAAATTGGTCTTCTCACCAGTTCAAATTGCTTCTCTCAAAGTGTTGTGGTGATGATATTGTTGTGTTCCCCCATTTCGATGGCACAACAGTGTTTTACCTCTAAAGTAAATGGTTAGAGCAATATTTTGTTCATACTCTAGATACATCTAAGTCTACAGATTGTAAGTATGTCGAGGAGCTTTGTGGATCTGATTTATTTTATTTTTTTATGGATCCTAACCCGTTATAACTGGATACAGCTGGAGGCCTTTTTCTTTTCATTTGGAAAACCCATATACCAGTGCCACACTTATTTACAGTAATGCAGTACTGGCCCAAGTTAAATAATTATATTGCACCTTGGAGCACAATAGAGCACCTCACTAGCTCTATGTGAAATGCTTGCCCTCATAAATATTTATAATTAATATATATAATATACCCTGCCCTCGATGGACTGGCGGCCTGTCCAGGGTGTCCCCTGCCTTCGCCCTATGTCAGCTGGGATAGGCTCCAGCGCCCCCGCGACCCTAATGAGGATAAGCGGTATTGAAAATGGATGGATGGATATATAATATAATTTACTGTCTTAATAAATTATTCAAATGCACATTGTTTCTGATGGCCAGTATCTGAACAGATGAAATTCCAGAAATGTAATAAATAAATATATATATATATATATATATATATATATATATATATATATATATATATATATAAATAAATATAATTTTCCCCATTTCTATACTTCCTCGCTCTACAGTGCGTCCTTTACACTCTAGATTGTGAAGCTGTTGTAGATATTGTTTTCATCGTGGTTCTGCCAGGACCACACCTTACAGTCACACAAGCTATTTGTCCGAGAAAATGCTGATGCTGAAAGATTTAGCTCTTTGCCTGCATACAGTATGTGAGCGTGTGCACGTGCTCTCTGGGCCTTATCTAATATTTATGCAGCAACATGGGATGCAGCACCCTTGTCCTCAAGAGGTCCAACATACAGCCTTTTGTTTGCACCCCCTGTAAGGTAGCACTGCATTGTCAACTTGACGGGAAAGCGTTAACTGAACCTCAAGTGGAAACTCGCGATGAGATGAAAATAACAAATCTGTGTCTCTGTGAAGGTTTAGACAAGAGAGAAGGTTTTGACAGAGCATTCTCTGGCAGTGTCTGGATTTTCTTTTGTTTGATGGGTTTTGTACAAGAGGTGAAAAGGCCCTGTTTGGCTCATTCCAAGATAACTGAGCAGAAATCTTTATTGAATTAGCTTACTGGCTTACCCTGACCCTCAGAGCAATCCTGAATCTGAGGGGTGTGGATCGATGTGCAGCGTCTGCGTATAAGCTCCGCCCCTCGGTGAAACACTGGAATCTTCATCAGAGAGGGGGGAGAAACAGGCGTGACAGTAAATGACAGCAAAACGCAGTTCACTGAGCTCAAATGAAACCAAACTCCCGATCCTGTTCTGTCACTGTATTTTCCACACCTGTTGTAAAGATCAAGTAGAGTAAATGTAACCTTTTTGAAGTGATGAGTACATACATGTATCAGTAGTTCTTACTTGAATAGAGCTGGTTCAGCCTTAAAGAGGTTATGTTGATCTGTGTTGAAGAACGGCCGAGTACTCCAAAGCGCCTCTGTCTTGCTTCAGTTGTTTTTCTGCTTTTTTTCTCTTGCTACTAGTGTAATGGCATGTGTGGAATGTACTTGGCTAGTCATCAGGTCAGCCATCATGGTGCTCACTGGTTTGCAGTCACAGAGAGTAAATGCGATGTTCACTGAAAGAAAGGTTGTTTGCATTATACTTTGTGTGTGTGTGTGTGTGTGTGTGTGTGTGTGTGTGTGTGTGTGTGTGTGTGTGTGTGTGTGTGTGTGTGTGTGTGTGTGTGTGTGTGTGTGTGTGTGTGTGTGTGTGTGTGTGTGTGTGTGTGTGTGTGTGTGTGTGTGTGTGTGTGTGTGTGTGTGTGTGTGTGTGTGTGTGTGTGTGTGTGTGTGTGTGTGTGTGTGTGTGTGTGTGTGTGTGTGTGTGTGTGTGTGTGTGTGTGTGTGTGTGTGTGTGTGTGTGTGTGTGTGTGTGTGTGTTTTCTGTTACAAATGGAGTGAGTTCAGTCTGGCTGCTGAGATGGATTGTTCACTCTGTCCAGATTAAATGGCCTCATTACGATGACTGCAGAAGAAGTCTTGAAGGAAACATGTCTGTAATTCACAAATCTCATTATAATGGAGGGGATATTCTTTATTACCATCATATGTTCATTGACTGAAAATTAAGTTGAAAAGAAGATAAAGGATTTGTTGGCAATGTGTGCTTACTAAAGCTCATGCCAGCCACAAAGCTGATGAGTACGGAAGCGTTATAACATCTACAAGTTAGTTTTTTTTGTATGATTGTTTTGACCACAGGTGACATCATATAAAGTTGGCTAACGTAGCTGTATGGTCGGTCGACTCGTATAAGTTAGTAAGTTAATGTTGCAGTAGCTAACGCAGCTATTTCATTAGAATGAAATGTCATGAATAAATGTGACTGAATGTAACATAAATAAAACTTCACGTCCGTGAACATGACTTTTGCCAGGGTCACTTCCGATCTGCATCTGCATCTGCATTGGTGGGTGTTTAACCGTGAAGGCAACATCTCCCATTACTTCATAACATCTGTCTTTCGTTATTGTTTTGATTGAGAGACCCATGTGAGGACTCTAAGGGGAAATAACAGTTTTCCTGCTCAGGTTTACTTTGGTAGTGAAAAAGCCAGATGAGACAAATTTACCTCTTCAAATGTGTCTCAAATTGTGATTAAGTAGGACTGGCAGCTGCTCCATTTTATCTTGTTTTACTGATTTGATTAAGAGTAGAAAGCTGATAACCAAACTAGGATGGACTTTATGCCAAGCAGAAGGTACTGTGCCCATGGCTGGTGTTTATTTGCCTTTCTCTTGTGCCTCCTTTTCCTGTCTCCGCCGCGCTCTAGATGGATGGCCTGTTCTACATGTCTCTTACTCAGACAGACTAAGGAGCCCTTATTCTGTTGCCCAATAATGCAGGCAGTGTGAAGCCGGGAATTAAACGCTTCCTCTGTGTCTTTATGGCCCGAGTTGACTCATTGCATTCCTCCCAAGGTTAATGTTTGACGGAGGAGAGATTCACAGAGCGGCACTCTTCTCTGTCTCTGGCACCGCGGGGCGCCAGGCGTCCCCGGGCCAGCGCTTCATGTGGATGTGAATGCTCACTCGTTATATCGTTCATTGCAGATGTATATTTTCACCCAAAGTGAAAGGAGTCAATGTGTGCAATATCGTGTTTCTCTCCGTGAGGTTATGCATCAAGTGCATCCGAATTAACAGCCTGTTCTTGGATATAACATTTTTGAGGTAGGGCTTTATTGTTTGCCGCCGATTGATGAAATACGTGAAATCGTGGTACTTTCTAATGATAGTTTATGCTTTTTTTTGCCTCTACTCTGTGTTTGAGACGGACAGCTCGACTGTGTTCAGCTGGACATCAAGAGACTTTTAATGGAAAATAGCTCTGCAATTAGCCAAATTAGGTATTTGTAGGTTCTGCAGTCCAGTTGCATGTCGTACAGTTTCAACGCCCCGAGGCAGTGGTCCTCACTGATATTTGGATTGAAGCCACTTTTGAAGCTAGTTATTTTTGGAGCCATACAGTCAGGCCCAATCCAAACAGTGATCATTTTCCATATGCAGTATTTTCCTAATGCCTTATTTGTGCCCCTGTATGTGCCTCGTCTCCCATCCTGCCAAAGACGACACAAAGTGAAGTGGGGTCTGCTTTTTTCAATGTAATAAAGTTCATCACCTTTTCCCTCTGCCACGTCCCAAAACCTTCTTTTTAATCCAGCTACAAATCAATAGTTCTTTTCATCTTATTGAAAATGAATGCATTACTCCTTCTGGTATTTTCTTTATTAGTTGTCTGACCTGCTCCTGTATGTTATGGTTACTGAGCCTGTAAATGCACCTCTTCGTGAAGTTAAACCTTGTTTTGCCTTTCTTTCTTGTTTCTGCTTCCTGTTTTAATGCTGAATGATAATGGCTCAAGAATGTTGAATGTGAATGCACACTAAGCGTTGTTAATGTCGTTGTCAATCTCGACTGCGTTAGTATAGATCTAGCTAAGGGGGAATGCACACAAGATGGGGCCAGTAAGAAATGTGAGACTTTACAGACGTAATTGGGAGAATGATGCATGTGCTGTGCTGACCCACCTTCCAAGAGCATCAATTGTTGGCATCTGCTAGCATGTGACCGGTGCCAAATTCCCTCAGTGCTGCTTACAATGACAAGCTGAGAACCAGCAGCCTAAATCCTGAGGGCACTGTAGCGGGCAGGTTGTGATGAGTTCCTCTGCGGAGAACTGTGGATGTAAAATGCTGTTAATACGAGGCAGATTGAAGCGCTGTCATGACTCATTACTGCAGGCAGAAGCAGCGCCACTTGCTATCTGTGTGAAACTGTGATCCGGCCCACTCAAACTCGCACCATCCTCTGCATGCAGAGTGACATACAGGGAATTAAGTCAATATTCATTCCTTTTTAAAGAAGTTACCGTGTGGTTTTAGAATTTGAATCATTCCCAAGAGAAAATTTGAATTCTCTTGTTGAAGCTTTCGACAAATGAAATCTGTTTTTTTCACCCTTGTTTGCAATGGATCTCCCCTGTGATGCGGACGCTCTAGTGTGCTTATTGTTTACTCCGTTTCTGACTATTTCTTTTTGCCATTTGTGTTTATCCAAAATACGTTTCAACATTGCACTTCAATAATTCTTCTCCTCACTACAGAGTGGCACTTAGATCCACCTTTTATGCTTATTGTGTTGCTGGTGAAAGTCAACAACTGAAATGGACTCCAGCGGAGAGAGTCCTTTTAATGAAGTGGCGAAACAACAGAGTCCTTATCCTCCTTTCTGTGAACAGTGCAGCCTTTAAACTTTAGCTTCCTCTTGAGCTGTCTGGCAGTCTTCATCTTGATGTAACCCCTAAAATACTGGATCGACTTTGTGGACAGATTTAGTCGTGTTTGTTTTGAGCTTTTCTCTGCTCCTCAGACTACCTGGGGGAAGACAAACCTCATAATGATGCAATGCACTCTAAGAAAAATAGAAAGCTTTAACAACAACAACAACACTTTTTTTTGTTGTGTAACTTTTAGTTAACTACTGAGTGATTCATCCATCCATCCATTATCACCCGCTTATCCGTGGTCGAGTCGCGGTGGCAGCAGGTTCAGCAGGCCGACCCAGGCTTCCCTCTCACCCGCAACACTTTCCAGCTCATTCTGGGGGATCCCGAGGCGATCCAAGGCCAGCCGGGAGATATAATCCCTCCAGCTTGTCCTCGGTCTTCCCCGGGGCCTCCTACCAGTTGGACGTGCCCGGAAAACCTCTAATGGGAGGCGAGGCGTCCAGGAGGCATCCTGACTAGATGCCCGAACCACCTCAGCTGACTCCTTTCGACACGAAGGAGCAGCGACTCGACTCCAAGCTCCCCCCTGATGTCAGAGCTCCTTACCCTATCTCTAAGGCTGAGCCCGGCCACCCTACGGAGGAAGCTCATTTCGGCCGCTTGTATCCGAGATCTCGTTCTTTCGGTCACGACCCAGAGTTCGTGACCATAGGTGAGGGTTGGAACGTAGACCGACCAGTAAATGGAGAGCTTTGCCTTCCGGCTCAGCTCCCTCTTCACCAAGACGGACCGGTACAGCGCCTGTTTTACTGCTGCAGCCGCACCGATCCGCCTGTCGATCTCCCGCTCCACCTTACCCTTACTCGTGAACAAGACCCCGAGATACTTGAACTCCTTCGCTTGGGGTAGGCAGTTTGCCCCCACCTGGAGGGAGCAATCCGCCGGTTTCCGGCAGAGCACCATGGCCTCAGATTTGGAGGTGCTAACTCTCATCCCTGCCGCTTCGCACTCGGCTGCAAAACGCCCCAGTGAATGCTGGAGGTCACGGTCCGAGGAGGCAAACAGGACCACATCATCCGCGAACAGCAGTGAGGCGATCCCGAGACTCCCGAACCGGATCCTCTCCGCCCCCTGGCTGCGCCTAGATATCCTGTCCATGAAGGTCACAAACAGGACCGGTGATAAAGGGCAGCCCTGGCGGAGGCCAACACCCACCGGGAACGTGTCTGACTTACTACCGAGGAGACAAACACAGCTCCTACTGCAGGCGTACAGAGACCGGATGGCCCGTGCCAACGGGTCCGCCACCCCATACTCCCGCAGCACCCCCCACAAAAACCCCAGAGGGACCCGGTCGAAAGCCTTCTCCAGGTCTACAAAGCACATGTAAACTGGTTGGGCAAACTCCCAGGACCCCTCCAGTAATCTTGCGAGGGTAAAGAGCTGGTCCACTGTTCCACGACCGGGACGGAATCCGCACTGTTCGTCTTGAATCCGAGGTTCGACAAGCGGTCGGAGCCTCCTCTCCAGCACCCTGGCATAAGCTTTTCCCGGGAGGCTGAGTAGTGTGATACCACGATAGTTCGAACACACTCTCCGGTCCCCCTTCTTGAAGATGGGAACCACCACCCCGGTCTGCCAGTCCATGGGCACTGTTCCCGACCCCCATGCGACACTGAAAAGGCGTGTCAACCAAGACAGCCCAACAATGTCCAGCGCTTTCAGCATCTCAGGGCGGATCTCATCCACCCCTGGCGCCTTGCCACCAAGGAGCTTTTTGACTACCTTAGTGACCTCTGACAGGGATATGGGTGAAACCACCCCAAAGTCTTCCGGCGCTGCCCCCTCTCCGGGGGACATGTTGGCCGGGTTTAGGAGTTCCTCAAAGTGCTCTTTCCACCGCCCGACGGTGCCCAGTCCGGGTCAGCAGTTTCCCCCCCCCCCTGCTGAGAACAGCCTGGGGTAGACCCTGCTTTCCCTTCCTGAGCCGTCGGATGGTTTGCCAGAACTTCCTTGAGGCCAACCGAAAGTCCTTCTCCATGGCCTCCCCGAAATCCTCCAATGCCCGAGTTTTAGCCCCCGCGACCATCGCAGCTGCAGCCCTTCTGGCCCGCCGGTACCCGTCAGCTGCTTCAGGAGACCCCTGGGCCAGCCAGGCCCGAAAGGCCTCCTTCTTCAGTTTGACGGCTTCCCTCACCCCCGGTGTCCACCACCGGGTTCTCGGGTTGCCGCCACGACAGGCACCGATGACCTTCCGGCCACAGCCCCGAGCAGCTGCGTCCACAATAGAGGCTTTGAACAAGGTCCACTCGGATTCCATGTCCCCAGCCTCCCTCGGGATTTGTGAGAAGTTCTTCCGGAGGTGGGAGTTGAAGACCTCCCAGACAGAATCCTCTGCCAGACGTTCCCAGTTCACCCTCACTACACGTTTGGGCTTGCCAGGTCTTTCTAGCCGACTCCCCCGCCATCTGATCCAACTCACCACCAGGTGGTGATCAGTTGACAGCTCTGCTCCTCTCTTCACCCGAGACATACGGCCGCAGATCGGATGATACGATTACAAAGTCGATCATTGATCTCCGGCCTAAGGTGTTCTGGTACCAGGTACACTTATGAGCCACCTTATGTTCGAACATGGTGTTCGTTATGGACAAACTGTGGCTAGCACAGAAGTCCAACAACAAAACACCATTCGGGTTCAGATCGGGCAAGCCGTTCCTCCCAATCACGCCCCGCCAGGTTTCTCTCATTGCCCACGTGAGCGTTGAAGTCTCCCAGGAGAACTATGGAGTCGGCAGGCGGCGCCCTTTCCAGGACCCCTCCCACCGACTCCAAGAAGGCCGGATACTCCGAAATGCTGTTCGGTGCATAAGCACAAACAACAGTCAGAGCCTTACTCCCCGTAGGCGCAGGGAGGCGACCCTCTCGTTCCCCGGGGAAAACTCCAACACAGCGGCGCTCAGCCGGGGGCTCGTGAGTATCCCCACTCCCGCCCGGCGCCTCTCACCCTGGGCAACTCCAGAAAAGGACAAAGTCCAACCCTTCTCCAGGAGCTTGGTTCCAGAGCCCATGCTGTACGTGGAGGTGAACCCAACTATATCTAGCTGGTACCGCTCCACCTCCTGCACCAGCTCCGGCTGTTTCCCCACTAGTGAGGTGACGTTCCACGTCCCTAGAGCTAGTCTATGCCGCCGGCGATCGGCCCGCCCAGGTCTCCCGCCTGGCCCGCCGCCCGGTCTACATAGCACCCGACCCCGATAATTCTCCCTGCGGGTGGTGGGTCCACAGGGTGACTGCTGCTCCATGGTGTTTTTTCGGGCTAAGCCCGACCGGGCCCCATGGGCGAAAGCCCGGCCACCAGACGCTCGCCGACGAGCTCCCCTCCTGGGTCTGGCTCCGGGAGGGTGCCCCGGTTTCCCTTGTCCGGGCAAGGTAGCTTCAGACTGTGGGCTGCTATTCATCAGGGTTTATTGAACCGCTCTTAGTCTGGGCTCTCCCCGAGACCTGTTTGCCTTGGGAGACCCTACCAGGGGCTGATGCCCCGGACAACATAGCTCCCAGGATCACTGAGCCACTCAAACTCCTCCACCACGTTACGGTGGCGATTCAACAACAACACTTTTTTTTTTTGTTGTGTAACTTTTAGTTAACTACTGAGTGATTCATTATTTTCTTAATTATTTAGGAGTTTTTTTAGGTGTGTGTGTGTGTGTGTGTGTGTGTGTGTGTGTGTGTGTGTGTGTGTGTGTGTGTGTGTGTGTGTGTGTGTGTGTGTGTGTGTGTGTGTGTGTGTGTGTGTGTGTGTGTGTGTGTGTGTGTGTGTGTGTGTGTGTGTGTGTGTGTGTGTGTGTGTGTGTGTGTGTGTGTCTCACAGGCTCAAGAATCTGAACCAAATTGAATTGTGAAATTGCCAAAGATTCCTAACACTAGATAAAGTAGTCATGGTCCAGTATCTGTCATAATGCTTGTGACTAAATATATTGTGATGGTTACAATGGCACCTTGTCAGGACCTGCTGTAAGATGATGATGAGCTGCAGTTTCACGCAATCATGATCTGCTCTCTTTTGATTTATCTGATGACTGCAAGTTCGCTGTGAGCTAGCCTCTATGTGTGCGTGCACACACACAGTGTGGTACCCACAGCAATCCAATGTAATGTAGTGCTGACTCAGACTGAGTGCGTCAACAGCTGCTGCCTGTTACTGAAGAGAGAGAAAGTGGTGTGCAGAGGGACAGGATTTTAGAGGGGAGGGGCGATTGTTGGTGTGTGGGAGAGTGAGTAGGTTAGATTAAAATAGAATGGTACAGATTGGCTTTTATTCCCCATCCTGCCACGCATATTGATTTGACATCATCCTATTTCAGTCTTGACAGAAGTAGTGCTTCTCAGATGCTGCCTCGTGGAGGTTGTGTTTGAAGTCAAGTCTTTGTTCCTAGCTAATTCATATCTAAGATGCCAAAACACTGGAAACTTGTCTCTATTTATAAAAGTAACTACTACTGTAAAATGTGACCTGAAAATCCTATTTTTGTGTTTTCAGGCCCAGATCGCCTTCCTGCAGGGGGAGAGGAAAGGCCAGGAGAACTTGAAGAAAGACCTTGTGAGGAGGATCAAAATGCTGGAGTACGCTCTGAAGCAAGAGAGGTGAGTTCCATGCCTCCCACTGCTGCGTCAGCCCACCCACAATATACACAAATACCTCAGCTGTCCTGCAAGAACTGCGGTATTTCCATGTTTTCCACGCTCCTAAAAATACATTCCTGCTTCTGAGAAATGTGGGAAAGGAGAACTGTGTGAGATTCTCACTGTTCTACAAATCAACATCTGCTGCACCTGCACACAGACCCTAGCACATTCCAGTGCGCAGCTCGCTGCACATCTTTTGATAATGTGTAAAAGGTTTGCTAGCGGTTTAAAAAATGTTCCAGCGTCCTCTTGTTTATATTCTATGCGCATCGGTCTGATGTCTCCGCTGGTGTCAGCAGAAGCAGTATTGGAGTGAGAGTGACAGAGATCCCCCCCCCCTCCAGTTCAGCTGGTGTGATGTCTCTGGACAAGAGCATGTGTTGGACTGAAGGCTTTGTTTGCTGTTGGATGCTGACTACTCGAGGAAAGGAGGAGAGAGGAATTCTCTCACCACCCACGACGAGGTCACCGTCGCAGCTTTCTCTCTCCAGTAAAGCTGAAGAATGACATTGTTCTCACGCTCGTGTGCATTAGCCTGTCACGTCGCACAAAAGGTCCCCACGGTAGCTGCGGTGATACCCTTTGCATTTCGGTCCTCCTTGACTAGAGCTAGTCTATGCCGCCGGCGATCGGCGGCATAGACTAGCTGCACTTGACTGCACCCTGTTACAGAGGTATATTGGTGGTTTCAACACGTCTCTATTAATAATAATAATAATAATAAGCCACCAAGTTTGTCATGCGAACTCCAAAAGCAGTGGACCAACCAAAACTGAAGAAAAGAATCATCCTCGTTTATTTTGGATGCATATTCAGCATTTATGAAGAGTGTTTCTATCAGTATATCCTGTGGTCAGCTCAGTAAAATGTAAAAAAAGTTAATTACAAGCTTGCTCATAACTTTGTAGTTTTGGCCATCATTCCCATCGATGATAACACTTAGCTACTGTAAAGAAAATCCATTGATTTGATTATTCTAATTTATTTGGAACAAAAGCAGAAGGCAAATGGTGAAATATGATCAGGGCTCAAGAAGACGGCTCGCCCGCTTGCTATCAAATGTAGCAAATCAACTGCACAATTGGGCAAGAGGTAAAAAAAGCTTTACAAAGCTGATGATGGAAGTAGCTAAAGAGTGCGCCATCTTGTATATATATTTTTTTTCACTTTACAGCACCTTTTTGTTTTTTAAATGTGCTCTTTAGATAAGCTAAACATGAAACATCTGCAAGCTTGCTTCCTCGACGTCTCTGTTGAGAACTGAGGTACTAGCACCTGGTGGCCAAAATGGTAAAGACAAAATGTATAAGCTAAAATGCAAGCGAGCATTTCGATTATCTTGGAAACAGTTGGGTTAGGTGCCGTTTGAGAGGATGTAGTCGAAACTCCAACTATTAATAATATAAACTGGCACAGATTGCTGCATGCTTGAGAGCAAGGCAGATACAAAAAAGACAATTTACTTTTAGTTTCTTGATAACTGCTATTAAATAAAACTATTTGTTTCGGAGCAAGTAACTGACTTTGGGCAATTAGCTGTCCGACCCACTTGCCCAACTGGGAAAGATAAAAAGATAAAGAAATCATTATTCATGAACCCTGGAGCTGTAGCTCACAATTTGGCCGCGCCCTTGCATGTGTGATTTCCAGTAATAGTGTCTCTGCGTCGCCAGACCCTCAACAACAACAAAGAGGAAGTACTTAACTGTGTTGTGGCCGACTGTGGAAGTCTCTGGTTTTGTTCGACTTTGAGCTGGGAATGTTTGGCGTTCTATGAATGCAAAATAACGCATTGTTTTCACGAGTGAACAAAGTCCTTGGTGGATAAATGGAGGTTACAAATGTAAAGGTGGAAAGTGAGATGGGTAACACATGAAACTATTGTTTGTAGGTGTGTAATTTGAACTGCGAGCTACGAGATGTTTCTGGCTATTACAAGCCTGAACACCACTGAGGTAGACGGGGGTCGAGGTGCGTCTGTGCTCCGCTCCTCCAGTCGGCTCAGGGGTTAGTTACATTTTGACGACCTGTGCTCTGTGAGGAACATCATCATCATCATTAGGGTTGTAAGTATGGAATTGGCCTCTGGCTGTTTGTCGTGTATGTTTATCGACTTTTCTCCAGTCAAATCAGTGCAGTCTGTGCCTCAGGAGCAACACTTATGCCAGAATGACTACCACTTCCCCTCGGTTGCTAAGCAACAGGTCATGTCTCCGAGGGTATCTGAAATGGCTTTTTGAATGTAGGATGTTCCCAATTTAAAATGAATTTGATTTGGATGGGGGTTGCTTCCTCTGGATCACGGCGGGGGAAGTGTGAATGAAAAGGTGTGAGCACTCTCCTTCTATTGATACTTTACCACTGAAGTGGAAGACATCTCAGTATTATTGTGACAATATTTTGTCTAATTCTTTTACACCTTTTAGGTCTAATATTTGAGTAACAATCCCATTTGTGTTTTACATTTGTAAAGAGTCTGATGATAAAAATGTATTGCATGAACATCAATTTAATTATATATGTGATTGTGCACACGCGTGTAAAAACAGCTGAAACAATAAGTCGATTAACTAATAGACAAATTAACTGTTCAAGTCATTTCTTATGCAAAGAAATTACCTAAAATTCACTTCTGTGAATATTTGATGTTTTTTTTTTTTTGTCTTCTCTGATAGTTGTAGAGTTTTAATGGTTCTTTATATATACTTGCACATGTAAATAGGAAAGTCCATGTTTTAAATTAATACATAAGAAAGACATGATAATCAATAAGGGATATTATGAAGAATATTCTGAAGGAATGTGTTTGGGAAACATGGGAGAAAAGTCACTGTATAAGTATGTTACTGTAAACGTGTAATCACTGAATAAGTATTATTGTAACTGTATGCTGATTGTTTTATGGTTATCATAACTATAAAGATGACTTGGGTATGAATGGAATGTATTGATCCAAGGAGGCGTAGTCAAAGTAGTGGTCTTCCTAAGAGACTGGAAGATATGCATTTATTTTGAAGGAGCCCATCTTACTGTTTAGGGCCAAAAGGGAAGAGATAAGGGAAGTAGCATTGTGTTTTATTGATTTTGAGAAGTCTGCCTCCTTGTACTGTTAGGCAAATAGCATGCTGTGTAGTTGAGGTATATGCATGCATACCTGATACTAACCAATGGAGAAGCTTTATGCTTAGTGTATGGATTGTACTTAACCTTTCGAAACTCTGTAAGGCGTGGCATTTGTCCTCTCACGTGAAGGCGGTAGACAGTTAACTATTTTAACAGATTTTGATTCATATAAATCTTTATTATAGACTGTGGACCCAACGACACGTGAGCGCACCCGGCTGGGACAGAAATATATGCTTATGATCCTTATTCTTTTATTAAATACTTTATATTTTAAATTACTGGTCTCAGGACATCTTTAAAAGTGCGGGAAGCTCAGAATTTTTCGGTTTAACTTAACATGGTAAATGTAATTTTTCACTCTTTTCCATTAGATCGATAATGAAAATGATTACTAGCTGCACCCCGGTTTTCTATATCATGATACATATTGCCTTCTAAAATAAAAATACTCCATTCAATGTTGTGATATTGATGTCAACACAGGCCCACAAACTAGCGAAGACGTCTAACAAGCGGACGTGTTTGTGAGAAGTAGATCCCGTTGTGTTGGGAGGACTTTCAAAGCTTATGCAGATGCCATGCATAATGACTTTTCTAAAATAGCTTCTTCTCAGACCTTTTTAACTAGCCTTGTTTTCCATTTGTCTGCTGACCTTTTTTTTCTTTCTTTCTTCTTCTTTCCTTCCAGAGCGAAGTACCACAAGTTAAAATATGGGACCGAGTTGAATCAAGGTGACATGAAGCCTCCGACCTACGACTCTGGTAAGCGGCCGACCCCACCTCCTCACACTAAACCACTGATTGTTGAGTTCACATACCTCGAGTGACAGGACTGGCATGAAATGCAGCGTTCGAAGGCTGCATTCATGTTGCATCTTGTTTGCTACAATAACTCTCGGTGTCCTTTCCTGAGTGCATTTGTTGTTACAGTTGTACAACAAATATTGAGCTGCTTGAAGAGGCAATGTAGCACAGTTGTGATCAAATTGATTAAAAAAAGGTATTGCAGATCAAGACTGTTCATGGCTGTACGTGTAAGAAAGAAAAGTTGAGGACAATCACACTTTAACAAAGACACGCGATATAAAGGCTCACCTTTTTATTAAATGTTATTTCACTTGCCTCTCTCTGGCCATTTAAATAGTTCATTCAGTAGGACATTTATTACCAGCCAAACATGTGGTGCTCAAAACATTGAAAATTAGCATTCCAGAAAAATTCTAAAACATGACCTAGTTTCAGCTTTCAATAGTGATTATTTGCTTTTTCTAATATGATCATAAATGGAATCGCTGTGGATTTTTGCTAAAATCAGGGCATCCCTGTGGACCTCGGATATTCTGATAAGCATTTGTTAATTAACAGACCCAACAGTTAATCCGCAAGTTAATGGGTTAATGCAAATGTTTAATGCTGTGAGCACTCTGAACGCCCCTTACACAAAAATGTGTCACCGCAAATGAGAAATCCCAAATGAGCCTAGAAAAAACGGAAATCTAGAATTCAATTACAACTCAATCGAAAAAGGCTCCCAGACAGCTACACAATGGCGGTAATGGTGAAATTGTATGTGATCTTTATCGGATATCTTCGACACTAAAAGTAAAACTCTGCATGGCTAAATACCACTAGAAGAAAGTAAGAACAAATCCACACAGTCTACATGAATTGAGTTTAAACTACTTCACCCACTCAAATCTCAAACATCCTAAATGTTACTCTCACTTTTTAGTGTTCACCCTTCCCATTACAGTACCTACTTGTACCTTGGTATCACTCTTGTGTCAGTTTCCTGCCTGCTCCTTCTTATATTATTGTAGTTTAATTGGCCCTCTCATGTTCAAGTCCTCTGTCATCATTAAGTCAGATTGCGACATTTCCTCTCCTCTCTCCTCATCTCTATTCATGAGGGCTGTTCAAAGAACCGAGCCCTTGAAGTGTTGATGAATTGGGGAGGGGGGGGGGCAAAGGGGAGAGGTGTTAGGTGGAAGAAGAGGAGTGGGAGGTGTCGTTCGTATGGTGGCGCACCTGCCCGCTCCTCACCCTCCTGAATTAGGCATGACCCACTTTTTGAGACACCGTCGTCTCTGCCCCGCCAAATCAACCTCCCATTCTCTCTCACACACACACGCACACGCGCACGTGCACACACACACATACTCTCACACTCCATATAAATCTTATTAACACGTCTCTCTGCCCCGTGCAACAATTCCCAGCTGACTTGCGAGTGGAGTACTGGCAGTGTTGAATATCAAAGTGAGCGTTGAATCCCATCATTGCTTGTTTTGTCAGAGCTTTCATACACGTTGTGTGTTGTTCTGCAGCGGGCACAAACACACGTTGTGCTTTTTCAAGGAAGTCATGGGAAGTAGTTGGAGCAGAGACCCACCATTTTAAAGGTGTCAGAATGCATTATTTAATATTGAATGTCCAGTTGTAGCATCAAGAACAAGCCATTGCTAATGAGTTTTAAATCTCTTCTCTCTTTTTACTGCTACTGCTGTTGTGTACAACCTTTTTAATAGGGTAATAATTACAGACTGAGATGTAAATATTTGGACTGAGGCTTGATGTTAAACTTACACATGTTGACAAATGATAACTTGGGTCCAAATCCAACATGAGAAAAAGGGTAAATGGGTCGGAGCTTAAATTCGTCAATACTCTTGGCCACAGCTGCAAAAATCGTTATTTGTGTAATAAAATGAAAGTTTCTATTCAATGGCCCAATATAAAGAGTAGCAATACCCTCTTCCATTCAACTCAAATCCACTGTCGACCTGCAGAAAGAATGTGTGTAGTTGCCAGGATTCTGTGTTGCAGGAATGTTTTGGTCATGTTTACAGAGTGGAAATAATGTGCTGTTTGTGGAGCTCTGATTTGTGTCCTCCTCTCCTGCAGATGAGGCCAACGAGAACGAGTCCTCTGGATCGCTCAACAATCAGCTGTCCTGGAAACAAGGACGTCAGCTCCTCAGACAGTAAGCGTACACTCTCGACTCCTTGTGACAGTCTTCAACCCAGAAAACTTAAATCGCTGCACCAAAATTAACTGTAAGAGTTTGAGTTACATGGAAACTTTGGGGAAGAGCTCCCTCCCATGGGCAGCAGCGGTCATTACCTGCTCTGTGTTGGGTTTTCTGGGGGAAGTTTGGTTATCGTGTCGTCCTGCTCTAAGTCTGCGTAAATAAACCGGGCTTCGGCCTTTATCCCAGACACTATCAGGTAGCCTCACGCATCATCTGCCCCAACATGCTGGCCGCTGAGGCAGCCAATATATCCTTGATTCTTGTGTCAAGGCACAGATCAACAACGTGCTAAGACACCCCCCCCCTTTAAGTCAGTCGCCTCGCTCAATTTGCCAGAGCTTCTTCTGCATCCCCTCAGAGTAGGTGAGATATCTGATGAGTCACTCTTCTTGCCTCAGCAAAGCCGATACATCAACGAGACAACTGCCAGAGGACATGGCACTTTCGACAGTAACGAGTACTCGACTCGTCCTCCTCTCTGATCATTTTGAAGTCGTTTGTAGGAATTAACTTATTGTTAGGAAAGTTAGTTTATGGGCCTTTGCAGCATTATTAAAGACTTGTTTAAAATGTTTCTGCATCGTCTCATCCAAACTTTCTCCATACGACACAATACTGTACATTAATACACGTATTCCTTTCACAATAAATTACACTTTTAAAATTGGGTTAGACCCTTTGCAACCAGGTTTACGTTAATTGCCTTGTCCCAGGTACCTGCAGGAGGTGGGCTACACAGACACCATCTTAGACGTAAAGTCCCAGCGGGTCCGAGCGCTGCTAGGACTAGCCGGGGACGGAGCCGGAAAGACAGGGGAACGGACCAGTACTGAGCCTTTGGTCAATGGGACAGACGCATCAAAGGCATTGGGCAGCAGAGGGTAAGTATCCCCCCCTCTATAGCCTGACTGACAACAGCAGAACTACATATTTATTGCCTGTGACACTGTCTGGGAGGGGTCTAATAAAGAACCCCCGCATACCTACAGTTATAGACATGCCTAGTTTAGATTGCTAAACTGTATCAAGGTCAGTTTTTTCCTTAACTTTTATTCAACATTTCTACTGGCCACTAAATTTGTCTGCCACTTCTGAAATCTACTGTAAATTGAAGGCTTTAGAATCGTCAACACTGAGTCAGTGGTACCAGACAGTGGAAATATGGCATGTATCATAACTATTCACAATTTAGGAATTGCTTTTTTTAAAGTAATATGTCTTTATAATAAGGAAAACCTATGTGACCTGAAGTTTTTACTTTCCACAGCCAACATTTACTCTGTATTTAGAAGATGGCAGGTGGAAATTTCATTCCCTGAATCCACATTTGTAGTTTTCTATTAAATAAAATGTGCGTATATTGCAACGTGGCCTTAAAGGGCAACACACACCTGCGTTTGCTGCTTGTGTGTTGCACAAGTAAAGAGTGGAGTTTTTACAGATACTGTGCCTTTTTATAGTCTGATGTGATGCATCCACCATTGCTACTTCTCAGGAAAGCTGAGCTCTCTGACAGTAGCGCTGTACTGGAGGCCTTCAAGTTCATTGAGAATGCAGCAGCTGAGTTCAGCGATGATGATGATGACGAGGACAGCGAGGGGAGGGACCGGACCAATGTGGAGTCCAGAACGGTAAGAAAATAGTCATCTTCTGCACTTGCACACAGTTAAGTAGAAATTGTCTCTGGGCTATTCATTAACGGTCCTCAATATCTTCTCCAGATCCTGAGGAAGAAGCCCACGTCGTCAACAACGCCGGCCAGTATGGACACCAGTGAAGACCCTGACACAGAGGAGGCACTGAAGGGCTTTGACTTTCTTTCCAGTCCTGACGAGATGGACACCTCGCCAGAGTCCAGAGGCAACGGGGACGGCACAGACTGGGGTGAGTCATGGATCGGTCAAGAGCAGAGTTTGAGTTGCAAGAAAAGCACCGTCCCAACACCACAGATGCAGTTATAGCACAATATCTAAATGTTTATTTATTTTTCTCTTCCACAATGACATGCTTGATTCTATTTTATCTACAAATTAAATGCACAAGTTTCCCAGGAACTGAAAATAACGATAAATATTGTATGCGGTTATCTTATAAAGTTGCCTGCTCGTCTGAACTTGACTTCTTCTCATAGTTGGGTGTTCATGGAGTTCTCGTCATTCATATATCACACTGTGGTCATAAATCATGATGTTTGGATGTTTCTCTGTTTAACCCATAGTTTGTGACCTTCCGCTGTGTGTTCCCATAGCCAGCCTGTGACCACAATGTCTCTTCCACTCCTGTGTGTCCAATCCACCTGATTCTGAGTCCACTGGTCCTGAGACCTAAAGCCAGAAAAACAATGGGCTTGATTTCGTTTTTGAACGCGGGTTTCAGTATTTGACGTGTGTGTGTGTGTGTATACAACTATTTGATTATCACAACAAGTTTCCTGTGAGGACTTAATGATTAGATCCGTCTTGACTCAGAAATGTTCAAATGAACCCTCCCACCACTCTCACTTCTTCCAATGATGAAGAAATCCTCAAAAGATTAAATGAGATGGTTATTATGAGTCTAACATCACTGAGGTGTTAGTGGCCTGCTAAATACAGTCTTAAAAGCCTTCTACTCTCCTGGAGGCTTTAGAAACCCCCAGGAGAGCACGAGTCTGATGAGGTCTGTGCATCTTGCCCCCCCTGCCAGTCCACTTGGGGCCTCCACCAGAGCAGTTTCTCAACAGCCTCTCGGCCTGGTTTTGTTCCCCCTGTGTAGAGAAGGACGAGCAAGGTCCCATTTCTGAGGCCTGGGAGGTGGACCCGGGCATGATAACCAAACTCAAGGAGCAGTACAGAAAGGAGCGCAAGGGGAAAAAGGGGGTGAAGAGTAAGTCCTGTCAGGCGTTGCTGCCACCCTCCTACTCCTCTCTCTCTGTAGAGACTTTCCTGAGTTCAGCCAAAAAGCCTCGAACCGAAACAAAACATTGTGGCTGTTTTTTATTTTCCCATTTCCTTCTTTAGCTGCTCCTTATTATACCTTCTTACTTGGCATTGCTCTATTCTTTTTGTCTATCACTCCATATTGAATGTCTCCTCTGTCTTCTCGTGAATGTACTGTTCATACAAAATCTGTCACCTTTATTTGACCTACCCAAACAAACTGTAACGCTTGATGCATGTCTTTCTGTCCCGTTTAATGTTTTGATTTCTACACACATCATCTTGTCAACACTGTCAAGTATCAGATTAGTGGGATGGGTATTCGTGCTGGACATCTGGACATCTAGTGCTAGTGACCACAGTCATCTGTTTTCGGTTGTTTCTCCAGTCATATTCATATAATTAGCACCATCTACATCCTCATCGGTCAGCCATGTTGATACCACAGTATTGTGCTGCTGTAAATTAATATCAATGACAAGATTTTTCAGTGACTCAGCTGAATACTGCAGCTCTCAGAATAACGGCCTTTTACTATGATTGACTCACGAGATCAACAACTCTGTTTGTCTCACTTTCTTCTTCATCTCAATGTCAACACCACATTTTAAATATGACTTTCTCCTCCTCTGGTTGAAGTAGAGGTCTTTTTTTCTCTGTGCACTCTGTGGGTGTGTGGAGGAGATCATCTGGAGGTCTGTCACGGTTGGTTATTTAGAGGTGGTTGAGCCTTTGGTACACTACTATTGAGTTACGGTTTGACTCAAAGGGCCCATTTGTCTTAAATTTGTTGTGATCGTTAAATTCCCATCCACAATTGGTTCACTAAATGATTCTGCCTGGGCCGAGACCCCATAAACACCAGCTGTATATTATATCACTCTCCATACAGCCCACACTTGGAGATGAACATATCTCAATATCTTTTCTACTTCAATTCATCTAACAAGGACTTCCTTTTATTTTCTCTTCCTTTACATACTATCAATTAATTAATTTTCTTCCCTTTCAGTGCTGCTTTTCTTCCATATCGCTTTATCAGCTTGTACTCACAGCTTTTTAATGAAATATTTTATTGTTTTATTGTCATATTTTTGCCTCCTCTTAATTTCTCTCCGCTCTTCATGGCTGTGTGTCAGCTCGGTAACACTGTTGACCTGACTCGTTAAACAGGGCCGAACCGGTCCAAGCTGCAGGACATGCTGGCTAACTTGAGAGAAGCAGAGGACCTGTCCCACATGCAGCCTCCACCATCCGCCCCCCCAGTCCCGGCCCAGCGCGGTCCGGTTCAACGAGCATGATGGGAACCGACCGGATGAAGGTGCTCGAACAAAAACACCAAGTAGACTTTAGCGATCAACTCTTTGTTAGACTTTCTTACATTCCCTTCATCCCTGGCTCACTATGTCCACAGTGCTTGTGCATTTATTAATTTGTTCTTTCCCCAGTTGAGGCGCTGACCTTCCCGCCCACCTCAGGGAAGTCGTTCATTATGGGCACAGATGAGGCCATGGAGAGTGAGCTGGGCCTGGGGGAGCTGGCTGGACTCACCGTGGCCAATGAGGCCGACAGTCTGGCATACGATGTGAGTGGGAGAAGGCAGAATAGATCTTAAGTGTCATGAGACCAGTTCTCTGGGGAAAACTATTTATGTTCATGTTCTCATGAAAAGCGTCCGTCCCACCGTCCTCCTCTAATCTGCGGCATGTCTACCAAGTCGCATCACATGCTGAAAACTTGAGACCATCAGCGAGAAGATTGGCTATTTCTAGATAATTATTTTTGTCATTGGTTCACCAGTCACTCTGACCTAAAGGAGCTGTTTTTGGACTACTGGTTATATACACTAACACGGTTAATTGAATGTTGAGTTACTTATGAGATTTCTCTTCCTCAGATTGGCAACAATCAGGATGCCCTGAGAAAAACATGGAACCCCAAATTCACCCTGCGGAGCCATTTTGATGGGATCCGCGCTCTGGCTTTTCACCCTGTGGAGCCGGTCCTGGTCACTGCTTCAGAGGATCACACGCTCAAGATGTGGAACCTGCAAAAGACAGCTCCTGCCAAAAAGTATGAATGTTATGTCTTCCTTATTGGCTCATTGACAGCTGAGTGTTTGGTTCAGTCCCGTTTTGTTCCTGCGGCCGCATAGTGAACATCCTTAGAGGGAAAAGTTCTGTGGTTGATTACATGATGCATAAGGAGGATAGTTCATCTTTGTTGACTCAGCCCTATGCAGCCCACACACAGCCTGTGGTAATGTGAGGTATTAGTACAACAGAACAGCAATTGTACATTAATTTATGGCTCTACAATTCACCACCAATAATTAAAAAATCTGCACTGTTGTGTTGTATGTTACATTAATGAACACATTGTTTGTCCACAGGAGTGCATCTTTAGATGTGGAACCAATCTACACTTTCAGGGCCCACAGGTAAAAAAATAAAAAAAACACTTAATGTAAATGCAAACCGATTCAGTGTTTCGCCAAGAAGTTTAGCTAAATACTTTTTAATTGAACCCCAGGGGCGCAGTACTGAGTGTGTGATGAGCAGTTCAAGGGGAGCAGTGTTTCAGCGGAGGGGTTGACGGGACTATACAGTGCTGGAACACCCCCAATCCCACATCGACCCCTACGACTCCTACGGGTAACCGCGTCAAGTGTTTGTTGAATCTGAGGATTTTTCAAGTCTGCTCACGGTAACTGACTTTGAATCGTCTTGTGTTTTCTGAAACAGACCCATCGATGCTGCGCGGCGCGTTGTGTGGACACAACGACTCAGTCTGGGGTTGGTGGTACAGCAGCGCACACCAGCGCCTCCTCTCCTGCTCAGCAGACGGGACCGTGAGACTGTGGGACGCCAACACCACGTCCCCCGCCCTCGCAGTATTCAACGAAGACAAAAGTAGTGACTTCATCTTGACTATTTTTTCTTTTCTTAATATTGGCTTTAATTGAATATTTAACATCAATGTATCTTTTTGTGTGCAAGAGCTCGGAGTTCCCTCCTCAGTAGACCTGGTGTGCAGTGAACCAGCCCACCTGGTCACATCCTTCACAAACGGGCAGCTTGGCCTCTTCGACATGGAGACCCGCCAGCTGGTCCTCAGTCTCGAGTCCAATTTGGAGCCGGGTAGGTTTGCCAGATGAAAAGCTTTAAATGCTTAAAGCTTTTAGACCAATCAGTCAAATTCTCCATTGATTTCTAGGCTTATAATAATATGAATAAATAATAATAATATAACGCACTGTGTAACACTTCTTGAATTCAATCATGGCGTTGAAGTGGAGTTGGTATGTGCAATCAGAAAATATGGCTCTTGAGGAACATCTAGTGGCCGCTGTAAGAAAGTAAATTATTAGAAGACTGATCCACAATGTTTTTCTGTTTTATTATTTTATTTGGTTTGATTTACGAAGATTACGACCTAAGCTAACAGTTAGGTCGTAATACACAACTTCAGTGATAACACCTAAGTGTGCACATAAAACAATCTAAAGTATGTATTTCTAGTGTTAGTATATTATATATAATATTAGTAACAAGTAAGTAACAGCTGACTCGGGTGAGGCGTTGCCACACTGCCTGAAAACGTGAAGTTACTGTTTTACATGCTTAACATCCACACATGGAGCATAATATTTCCACTGAGCCGATTATTATTATTTGCTTTGTTGCTTAGGATTTCACTCAAATTGACAGTTGGTATAAGTCGTCTAACGTTGCTGCTGTTTTGTACCAGGTACTCCCTGTCAGATCAATAAGGCCCTCAGCCACCCGACTCTTCCCATCACCATCACCGCTCAAGAGGACAGACACATCAAGTTCTTTGACAACAACAGCGGGAAGCTGATTCACTCCATGGTGGCCCACCTCGATGCTGTCACAAGCTTAGCTGTAGACCCTAATGGACTCTATCTCATGTCAGGCAGTAAGTACCTCTTAACCAGTGTCCCCCTGTGCTTTGTCTCACTGTTTACCTTTATCCATTAGTTCATTGATAGCGGTGAGTGTCATGTGTAGGTGGATAAGTGAAAGGCTTTGCTCAACGATGGCTGTGTATCATCGTTTTTTCTTTCTTCTTAATGATGTGATACCTTATCGACATTTGGAAAGGAGTGTTTTTATGGCTCCCGCTGGCGACAGTTGTTGATGCCACATTCTCATCAAGACGTGTCTCAGAACGGTTTAACAACCTATAAAAATATAGTAACGCCGTTCTGACATCTCACTTCTAATGATGAGGTAAATAAGGTTTTAGGAGAAACTGGTTCATTTATTGCACTTCCTTTGGAGATCACAATAAGTTACATGTATTAATTGCTGCTCTCCTACCACTAGTAACTCGTTATGTCCTCTGCAGGTCACGACTGCTCAATCCGTCTGTGGAACCTGGAGAGTAAAACCTGCATCCAGGAGTTCACGGTTCACAGGAAGAAGTTTGAGGAGTCGATCCACGATGTGGCGTTCCATCCGTCTAAATGCTACATCGCCAGCGCCGGGGCGGATGCTCTCGCCAAAGTGTTCGTATGACGTGGAGCGTGTCTCCCTGCAGCCCCGCTCTCTGACTCAGCCTCCCATGATCGGGGACCAATAGAGACACAGGAGGGGAAAGACCTTCAGGCTTGGGTCCAGTCCCACCTCTCACAGCCCACTGGTTTCCTGTCAGACTGGTAAACTATGTAGCCACGAGCCTCAAAGGGGGCGTGGCGCTCCATAAAGAGGGTCGGCAGGGAGGAGGGCAAGCAGGAGGACTCCATCTACCATCCAGGCAGGCCTGGGTGTGACCGGCCACAGCGCCACCTTCCCCCACCCCCCACGCTCACCCAGAGACAGACTTAAACTCAACCTCCGTAGCTAGGAGGCTCAGGACAAGTGTTAAAGAGTTTCGAGTGGAGAAAATGAGGTTTCAAGCCGGTCTTCTGCCCCTGTGACTTCACGCTCATCCCAAATCCCTCTGGCCCTCGACCTTCCCTCTCAGACAAACCAGGTCTGGATCCTTTACTCCAAGTCAGGTTTTGTGTTGTGTTGTTCCAGACATGTGGGGTCTGAAGGCTCGCTGGAGCTGTCGTGGAAGCCTCTCACTTCTTCTTCTCTGCTTCCCGGACTGACTCTGCTTGCTGGCCTGCCTATATTTTCCTTTTTAAAACACGTATTGACAAATGTGCCTTTGCTTTAAAAAGGTCTCGAACATGTTATTTTAACAAGCTTGTTTTGGGGAACAGGGAGGGTGTGGATGGCGGACAAATGGAGCTGGTTGTCACAATGTTGTTGATTTTAACATTGGATGTAAAATTACAAATGCTTATAATAAACAAAATATATATTCAGTCTTAAAATTTACTGTGCAGCGTGACTTTGAGTGCTCCTTTTTGATAAGTGTGTTTGGGGAATCAATTTTGTGCGTTTCACTGCAAAGCTGGTAGAGTGATACAGACCATTAACTTTAATGCCTGTTTGTTAAATTCAAGTAACTGTACACTTTAGAAATAAGATTACAAGCATATGTGTCCAAAGTAAACCATCTTGGTTATATAATTACAATTCAAACTTGGTTTGGATGAACTAATTGATTTTGGCCAGTTTGCTCTTGTGTGAATTGAATGGCTTGTACTGTACGTAGTTTTCCCCAATTGTGCGGAAATGCTCGACGACAACGTGATGCATCATGTCTGGATTTATACAGTCGTCCAGTGTTCAGCAGGACGTTAGTTCAGTACTGTGTGACTACTTTGAAATGAGGAGTGAACCATCCAACACAGACAAGAGAACTGTCCTGGCAAGCTCCAGTTTCCTGTGATCTGTGAGGACGGAACTACCCGCGGGGAAACCAATACAATCAAGATGTCGTACGTGTAGAGTACAGCTTCAAATGAGCCATTTTCTCAGTCACTGGTTTGTATATGAAAGTATGTTCAAAATAAAACCTGCTGTAAAATGTTAACTGGGCTCTGATGTTGGTCATTTGACAAACTGAATGTGGTCATCAGGGTTTTCAAAGGCCGACACTGGCCATGGAGTGAGGGTGTTGCGCTCTAGGCCACGGCTTGATCCATGTTTGTTTTTTTCATCCCATATTTGTTTACACCTAAACAAATTGGCACTATTACATGTTTGCCAAATTAGCTGTTAACAAGTCCTACTCAAGTGAACCTGAGGATGAGCACACAACTGTCGCTGGATTACTTTGATAGTTCGGAAAACTTCAATCGTGATGATTCTCGGGCAAGTTCTGTAGTTTTGAGGAGCATCTTTTTGATATCCATGGAGAGTGCAAGCTACTCTGAATCTAAACGTGTGTATCATGTCTGAGTTTTCACACAAATTGGATCATCAAACATTCAGGAGAAGACGCCGTTAAGTTCTCTTTATTTTCTTTTATTATAAATTGCCAAACGAAACAAAAAATATTGATCAATTATGAACATTATAAGCGAAAGACTTAATATGCATATGTACAAACGGGACATAACGGGAAGAAAATCATAAATACTCTTTCATCAAAACGGAGAAAAGCCTGCGACGAGTGATGAGATGAACTACTGTCATTCCAGAGAAGCACATTTCTGATCGACTATCACTCTTTACAAAGATATACAAAGCTCCTCTTTCCTCACTCAAGTCCACTTCTTTGTTCTGTGTTGTTGATTTGCCTTTCACATAATCCTCATTTCAGCTACCACTCATACCAACAGCCGTATCAGCAGCATAGTCTTTGAGAGGAACTTTAACAAGGTCCCTACTATCAAATCTCTCCTATTAGGAAGATTAATATTCACCAATTCTAAGAAAAGTATATCCTCTTTACAGAGAATTGTATAAAAAGCACCATATTAAGTTTATGAAGTATCTTAAGCCATAGGAGCAAGTGCTAGCCATGCTTTAAATCTACAATTGCAAGCACCATATCCCAGTAAGGTAGCTTTATGTGTGTTAATTGTTTTGAACCACTTCCTAATAAGGCATCCTTTGTAAAGGTTCTGTAAGTTGTGTTTGAGGGCTTCTACTTTTGGGTTGTCAAAACGACGCCTGCTTTTACATGATTGTAGTTACAAATTCAAGTCTTCAAATATTCAGTTAGTAAATTTAGTTAATTTTGGTCCAGATATTTTACAGAAGGTCAAGGGGTCAACTAATAATGGAAATAAAAAGCAAAAAAAAACTTAATGTCAGAAAAGGATTCACACCATCTACAGTCGGGGGATATTTCACAACACTAATATTAATAAAAAACCTTTTACAACTTATAAACCCTAAATAAAGGATGACTTACTAAATAATTAGTAATTCTCTGTTCTCTTCATGGCACCACAGTAAACATGAGATGTCGATACGTCACTGTGAATGCAAACCCTTTCTGTATATTTGGGGCCGAATGCGGATTCACGTTAAGATTTGTTTTGTCCGAACTCACAATCGTCACCTAAATTCAAACCCCCTCCCTGTTCATGTATATATGGGGCGCAGCACCACCATCTGGGCCACCGAGTGAGTCAATCTACAGACAGTGTTCTGTTAAGACGGCCCAGGTTGCCCCTCCCCTCCGCCCGTCTGGCCTCAGTTCCTGGGCTGGGAGTTGAACTCCTGGCAGATGTTGTGGATGATCTTGGGTACAAATTTGTAGAGGTTGTCGAACTCGTCCACGAAGAAGGAGTGCTCCTTGTCGGGGTCCGTGGCGATGTACTCCAGCTCGTCCTGGCTGCCCAGGCAATGCCGATGGAGTGGGCGATCACACTGGATCACAGAAGGGAGAGCAGATTACACAGACACACGTCACATGTGTTCTTCTTTTTTTGACCTCAAACACACACAATGCGTGACACCTCACTGTGGGACAGATGGACACCACCGGAGAAAGTACTTTTTGTATGATGATATTGTTGTTTCTGTTCAAGACTTTTCCGCCTTCGTTTTTTAAAGAGCTCAAAGTGTTAGATTATTTCATGCATTATTATGATATTTAGTGAGGTAAAAATGTTTTATAAAATACAAGGACACAATCACTGCTTGACCTCTCTCCCAAAAGTCTCTGAAGCCTCGACCTCCTCTCACATTGACGTGGACAGCCAGTGCGGGTACCCTGACGTCATCATAGAGCGCCCATCTGTAATGACAATCATGATCTTGCGTTTGTTGGGTTTGGATTTGCTGAAAAGCTGCTCCGCGCGAAGGTGATGGCGGCACCGGTGCTCGTCCCGCCGCTCCAGTAGCTGACGCGCTTGATGGCTTTCAGCAGCTCGGCATTGTTGTTGTACTGGCCGAAGCCAAACTCCAGCCTCTGCTCGTAGGGTGTACTGCACAGCTCCGACCCTCGTGTCGGTGTCAGAGATCTCAAACTCCCGCGTGATGTTGCCCACAAACTGCGCACCGTGCGGAGTTTCCGGTTCCCACGCTGCTGGAGCCGTCGATGACGAAGGCGATGTCGTTGGCGTTGAGGCAGGTTTTGCTGCACAAGAGGCTGGTCTGTGTCGCACACCCTCTTCACCAGGGGCTGCACGGCCTTCCTCAGAGCAAACCAGCTGGTCACGGGGCAGGGAGTAGAAGCCGTTGGTCCGACACACAGCCTGCGGGATGAACGGGGGCACACTTTGTTTTCAAACCGGCATGTTTAATCGAAGCATCGACGACGCTTCTGGACAATACTCCACCTTGTCAACAAAGTTGGTCTCAACCAGGTTTTGTTTTCTCGTTGTCGTCGGGGCCCTCAGATGGTCACGAAGAATATGTTGATGCCAGACTCGCGAGCGAGCCGGACGCCTCCTCCACCTTGTCTGTGGGGCCAGCCGTCCACCAGCACCACGGCCACGTTGGGAGCTCCTCCTCGGTTCCATTGGCATCGCTGAAGTAGTGCGTGTTGATGTAGGGAGAGGGCCTTTCTGTCAGAGCACCAGGGGGCAGCAGGAGGACTGTTACAATGACGCTACAGACACTTCTGAACAAGTCTGAGTTGAAATGCAGGAATGCATTCAGGGATAAGACAATATGAGAGAGAAGAACCATTCGTTGTACTCACATTGTTACTCAACCGAATACAAATACACATGGACTGTAGAGCATAATAAAACAAAAGGACTATATATATATATGACTTTTGAACGTGCTCATTATGTACATTCAGCGGACTGAGATTTTTGGAAGCTGTATGTCTTCCAAGATAATATGTGTCCGAAACGACCTTCCTAAAGAATTCTGTATGCAGCATAACACTTACCGTGGTGGTGTACAAATAAAGACATGTGCTTTAAGTGTAGCATCATCAACAGAAAATGTGATATCCTATAATTTAGTCGTTGTTGGTGGTCTACACCAGATGCAGTGTAGGAGAGGCCCTGTGTGGGACCATAACCTCTCACACTCTTGTATGATTAAAGAGCACTTTCTGGGCAAACACAAACAACACTATTTGTAGGTGGATGCAAAATGTTGGCAAGGTATAAAGACACATGTGGCAGTGGCTGCATCATTCTGACGCACCAACCAAAAGCAGAAAAACAACACTCGTCCCTCTTAAAAGCTGACCCCCTGAGCTGGTAAAAACCAAATGCTTTTTGTCAGAGCAGAGGAAAAACAAGGCTTACAGACGCAGGACTATAATTTAACTTACACTGTCTCGCAGCAAATTTAGATTTAATTCTATCCTTGCATGTGAAAATGTGCCTGGGTAGTAAACCATGTGATAATTGCACCCCTTTCCCTTTCACACTTGCATTTGTTGGCATTTAAGTGTATCTGGCAGCTGACAGCGGGTCACTCACCGACATTGGAGGAGGCCTCCCTTCTGCCCTATCTTTTCTATGGCTGACTTCACCTCCCTGGAGTTGGAGTAGGACCTCAGACTGATCTCTGTCACAGCGTCATCCCTTCAGAAACAAACAAGAGCTCAAATTATGCTTCCTTCTCTAAAGAATGGTACACAGTAACACGACAGGAGCAGTGAGGTTACCCGTATTGGATGACAACCCATCATGGGTCCGGCCACAAACCCACGTTGATGACCTGACCACCTCAGACAGGAAGTCCTTCTGGATCTTAAAGCGCCTCTTCCCATGCTCCAGCTCCCGTCCATCAGGAAGGCCAGGTCCGCATGCAATCTGCAAAAAGTGTTTGGTAATATAGTTATTACAAGAAATAAGGTTAAATGTGTGACATTTGTTAAAACGTGATGCCCTGCACAGTCGTAGCAAGAAAGTCACTGCGACAGACATTAAAGGTTTTGGAGCCATGTTTACCAGTGGGCACCAGTTGTTTTAATGTCGTGCATGAGGACAAGCCATGGGTGATTTCACGCTCTTTCACTGATTGACAATCGGGATGGAAACATAGCAATGACCTCGCAAAAGCAACGAGGAAGGCGATTGCTACCGGAGCAAACATGTATGAAAACAATGCATTTCATGCAATTGTCTTTGTAAATGGTTTATGAGGGAAATTAAATCATTCAACACATTATTAGGTCTCAGAGATACATGGCTGTTGGTGAGAAACCTGCATGTAAACAACATCTGTGTGTTTGTTGACCAAATAATTCTACAGGGTGCGCTTATGCGCGCCACAGAATTGACCATGGTAACAAATGCTCTGCCCCAACTTCACCAGGATTATCAGAATCCAAAGATGCAATGAACAAAACACGTGTTGTGTCAGAAGTGGCTTTTAAACGGTGTGAGGACATACTTGGGTCTCCCTGTGACACAAGCTCAGGGTGCTCTGGGTGTAGGTTCCTGCTCCCTCCGTTGAAGCCTGAAAAAACAAGAACACACACCAGTCTGCTTTTCAGGCTCTATAACGTAAAGAATACTTTTCACACATTTCCCTGGACCGTTAATAATCGTTGACATACGCATTCTCAAATGATTGAAGTCCAATCCCTTGTAATCACACAGCATTTTATAGAAGATATTAATATATACTACACTCTACTAGTAATGAAAGAGAAAATGTTTGTTTGGTTAAATTTACATTGACCATGAATGATAAATGGACTTATACTTGGACAGTGCTTCCACCCACTCAAAGTGCGTTTACACTACATGTCATTCACATCATTCATGTAATTCACTCATTCATACAGTGAGTAACAGGGGCTACCATGCAAGGTGCCTCTTCTCACCTGGCCATCAGGACTTAGGAATTAGGACTATCTAATCAATCACACGCATTCGTACACCGCACGCACAACCTACTGGAGCCATTTGGGGTTAGGTGTCTTGCCCTATGACGCATCGACATGGACGAGCGGAGCCGGGTGATCGAACCGCAAATCCTCTGAATGAGTGGTGGACCCGCTTTCACATTGAAGGCGCAGTTTCACAGCCTTCCACTTTCTAGTGATCCCAATGTTTGCTTGTATCTGTTGTGGCAATAAGTATGCCAAAAAGGAACTGATTTTATCCTCAAGCAACCACCGTGCACTTTGACTTTGACTCCGGATCCCTTCAATTACAGGCCAGATGCTTTTTCCTTGGACGGCCTCCAAGGTTTGGTTTGTACTTATAGTCTGAACTGAGGACTTACTGGCAAAGTTACTCTTTGGTGCACAGAGAGGAGTAGTGCCAGCTGTCTTACCTGTTTCATAAGGATTTGTGTCTGGCTTCCAAGCGTCCACTGGCTCCACTGCTAGATGATATACATACAAGCTCGGCATTAGCACATGTCTACCACGAAGCAGCAAGTAGGAACTAACCAACACTCACCATTGGACGTTACATGAAAAGGTGGATTGTCATCATTTCTGTGCGCTCTACTCATTATTAGAACGCTAAAGCCGCAGCAGTTAGGAACACCTGACAACGCACTGAATAGCAGAGCAAAGGACAGAAAAGAGTAGGATTGCTTTGTAGATGCTATTTGATGTGTCCGCTGCTCACCTCTAGTCTGGGTTTTATCCAATGGCACTTTATGGTGTCCATCTGAGTCAGTGGAGCGTGGCACTAAAAGTGAAGACATCATCAGTGAGACTGTGACACGTGTGAAACAAATGTAAAAGACGCAATGGTGTTCAGCTCCATGGTATTTCTTTTGGCTGTGTCATCAAACAGATGACTGCAAGCTGAAAGATAGGTCTTTTTTTGTGCTTTGTCAATTGGCCATAATGTGGGAGTTTTGTATTTTCTAATGTTAATACTGTAACTCAAAACAAATCAAATTTGCTCCAATATCCCCAGCATTGTTGCAAAACACGTGTATTCGATTTCTTGCCGAGAGTTAGACAAAATGAACATTGGCACAAAGCCATTTAAACACCAAATGAAACACGAGAGAAATTAAACTAGTCCTGTGTAAGAACATAAAATGGGCACAAGAGTTTATGAGTGTTGTCCATGTCTGGAAAGGCGTGTCAACTGAGAGAAAACACTCAAACAGGTTTGACATTTGACAAAATTACAATCCCTTCATATGACAATATAAAAACCCGAACCCCAAGACTTGTTAGTTCCCAGTAAAAAGAATAGAAAAGCACTTACGGTACGGTCCCAAAGTTATAAAACCAGCGCTCATATTCTGAGATATCAGGCCTGTGATCCCGAGCTAGAGAAGGACGTTGTGAAACCCTGTTAGTATTCCCACAATGAACCTCAGAGGGAAAACCACACATTTCCATGGTTGTGATTGGTCACATGTTCTTCCAAACCAATCCCATACCAGTGGAAACAACTTCACAGGACTCTCTCATATGGCATGCAATATGGCATGACACATTGCATGTACTTACAGATGCACACATGGTCAGCAGATAGCTTCACTCCATCAGTGACACAAGCAATGCTACATGCAACATCAATGGACGCCAGGTTTAGTAACCTGCTGAGGGGGGGCAGTACACACCTGGCTGTGGGTGCTGCGCTGCCTCAGACTTTGATTTACCTGTAATCTCAGATGTGTCCGTCTCACTCCACGTGTATCCTGAGTCTGGAGCTGCATAAGCTAACATCTGAACGTACAGCAGAGAGGTGGAGGCATCAGCAACTACAAGAGTTACATTTAAGGTATTTATTGCTGTCATAAAACTACTGATACACCCACGGCCCTCTGCTGGACTTTGGTATTCAGTGCTCATTAGCAGATGTTTGCATAGTCAACTAAGGGCGGTAAACATGATAGTTGAGCACCGTTTAACGGGCTGCAGTGGATCTGTGATTATGAACCCCACGCTTCCACTAGCGTGGGTTCGGGGTGGCTGATATGATTATGTGGGATGGTGATGGGTCCTGGAGCCTTGTACACCAGCTTCTGTAACAAAACACACTAAAACCGGGTAGATATGGCTCATAACGATTGGCAATTGGACTCAGCGGGGCAAACATTTTTTATCGGGCAGCTCTAAAAAATTATACTTGCTCCTTTTTTCTTCTGATTCCATTCATGACTTAAAAATAGCATACGTTATGACCGTGACTTTTGGGATCCCAATTGTCATTTTGAAAGACGGATGTATCTTAGAAGAGTGAATCTCTCCTTATACATCATGTTGGGAAAATGTAAGCATGCTGACGTAGCATTTAAAGAAAACATTGACATTTGTATTAGAAGCTTATAAATCGTTGAAGAAGAATGATCTGTTTTGTATTCGGTACCTGCCGGTTGTCGAGCTCCAGGGAACCAATCCGGACGAGGTAAGACGGGGAGTGCCCAATCCCTTCTAGGAAAAGCTGTGCAGGGATATTAGAAAGCTTTGTTCAGGACAAGCATCGAGGAGGAGCACACTTGGGGACCTGCCGACGTTATTTTTATCTTGTACATACCCCACTGGGGTATGTACAAGATGTTCAGCATCTACTCTGACACTAAACATACAGTAGTCAGACAGACAGGTGTCTGAGTAAAGTTTAGCCTCACATCTTTTGAGGGTAGAGAGACAGAGGGGGGGAAAATACCTTTTACTAGTTTTCTGTGTTCTATCCTGCTGGCATAATCAAATTTGTTTAAACAGACTCAAAGTTTGAAAATGAAATGTGGCAGAATACATCAGGCTCTTTAATTGACGTTAATCGAAATGTGATTGAACACGAGAAGCCCGAACAGCTGAGCAAAACCATAGCAGTGCATTGCATCTGTTTAAACTGACTGAGCCGTGACACACACACTTCAGTTAACCCTCCCTGTGGTGGATTGGCCCCTTACACAACACACAACAGAAGCCTGTTCTGAGGTTCCCATCCAGTGCAGCAAGAGAGCAGGGCCTTTGTTGATCGGGTCAGGCTGGGAGAACCCAGCCAACAGCTCAGCGAAGCGTGAGAGTATTATTTTAAAGTTGGTGTCAAACTAGGGACAGTGTAGATAGTGGGACGCAGAGATTAGCCTAATCTGCTGCCGGTCCAAGGCCCAGCGCTATACAGCAGACAGGGGTGTTATTTTTTCTGATGAAACAGGTGCTTTAAAAGGATTGGGTTTAACTCTCCTGATCAGAGTCACTTCAGTGGGCACTGCGGCCACAAGGTCACAGCGGGATCAGGGACACCGATCCTCACCTTGGGTTGCAGCTCAGTCTGCCACATGTTTGCAGGAGAGTTGATAATATGCAATTTCTCTGAAAGTCCCCATGAAAAGAATCTCAACAATGTTTTACATGAATCTTTGTGGTTGTCAAGTGGGCATATCTCATTACAAATGGAAGGCTAAACTGGGTTTCCAGAAAGCTGAGCAATACATTTGAACATCTGTTAGTGGTAGCCGGGTGGCAATGCGACTCAGGAGAAAACCCTTCAACTAATAAACTCCAAAGCCAGCAAGCATAGACCCCGCTGGAGTGTCGTTGAGAAAGAAACTGAATCCCTGCCGGCTCCAGGGGCGCTGCTGTGTAGCTGAACCTCACCTCCAACCTCTAACCTTAAGCTTCAAGAATTTCCCTAAGGGTTTCAATAAAGTCTCACGTTATTATCCACAAGCTGCTGATCTGAATAGTTGTTCTCTGCACTGATCAGATAGTTTATATATATATATATGCTCAGCAGAAACAGGTTAGTCAGATAATTGATGCACTAGCTTAAAACGGCTGACACTGCATTATAGAAATCCTATCATACAATCAACCATCATTTGAATGGATATAGCCATGTCTAACTTTAGGGATAAACGCTTTCGCATTCCACAGAAACAAAAACAGAAGCGGATTCTTCAGGGAGCCAAACCGAGCCTGGCTGCAGAGAGCTTTCTATTCCTGACAGGCTGGAGATCGGGCCCCAGATCCTGCAGCGCTTTGGATCGGGTCACATGCGTCTCTCGGGGAGCAGCACCGCGCCACTTGGTTGCTGCTGCTTTGATCTCTCTCCTCTCTGCAAGCTTTTACAAGGGAGGTGGAAGAGAGCCCAGATGGGATCTGTCATAAGATGTTATTACTGTACTGAATGACCACGTTTCTCATCGTGATCTTATCTAATAGAGAGAGTTGAGAGTTTGCTGCTGTCTGAGAATAGTGGAGATGGGGTTACAAGACGAATTCAGGACGATGATATCACATCATCGCTCATCTCTGACATGTACTGACATACTCTCTGCTCAATTTTTCATGTTGGGTTCAGTGTAAATATAGAATTGTATTTCTTGGGAGTGACCACGCACTGAACCAAAGCATCTCACAGAGGGTAAACATTAGCGATGCTTTATAATAAAAAAACCCCAGAGGGTTTTATTACCCTAGTTGTTCCCGTGTGATCAGACCTGTGTACTTCTCAGCGAGTGCGGCTGCTTGGACAGTTTGGGATATCCCGCTGGAGGTCTGGAGATACTTACCGGGGTTTGACTGGCTCATGGTTGGAGACCGCTCGGGCGGAGCCGGCTGAACCCTGTTAAAAACTGTTTGTAGCAATAAGAAACAGAAGAGGGGGGCAGAAGAGAGTAAGAGAGTTTCAGTTTGGGTGCTCCATCCACAAATGTAGCCCAGCTGTTTCGCTTTGAGTGAAGTTGAAGGCATTTTCTGCACAGCATGATATCAAAAAACAAAGGGAGATATGCTGGGCATATTACAGGCCTTAACTCGGCTTCATTTGCCTTTTTCATCTCAGAAAATGAAAACAGGAACAAGAGGATGTGCACGATGACAGAGAACAGTGGTTCTCGCGTAAGGAATGTTAGATGAGATGCTTGGAGTGGATTAGTGGTGACCCTGGGGTGAAGACCACAGGGGCTTATGGGTGTGGATACGAGGGCCAGACTTACAGCAGCCTTCGTTTTTGGGATTCTTGTTCCAACAAAGTCATCTGTCCACCCCTGAAGCCCTTGACCCACATTACCTGTCAGTCCCACCATGCGTGTACCTGTTACTCTGTTACTGTTTCTGTGTGTGTTACTGAGGAGGCTGACCTGGGCCAACTGGAGAGGATGGTTGTCTCCTGATAGACGACCCTGCCTCTGGTCTGCGTAGACCTGGGCCCAAGATGTGGAGACAAACGTGTTTATTACGAGGAAACATGTAATGAAACTCCTCTTTTGTATCAGCACTGACAGTAAACATGGGGCACACTAAAAACACTGTCTTTGAACTTGACCTTGAAAGACAACAGAGCAGAAGCTCAGCTTCTCTAGAACAATCTGGTGTTAGAAAACTAGTAAACGCCTTTTAAAGCAGCAGTGCATGTACCGAAACGGAGATGCCATGCAGAGTTTACATGTTATCGGTACAAAAGAAAGACAGAGCAAAGAGCAATTGTTGAGATGGTTTCTGGTTAAGGAAGAATGAAAAAAAAAGACATCAGGAGGTTTAAAGCTTGGTTTACCTGCACTGGCACGTTGCGGGAATCTATTGGGATAGGCACTTCCTCTGAATACTTTGAAGAAATGTCGTGGTTTAGTTAAATGGTTATATGGGCTGTGAAAGACTTTCCAAGAGCTGCAGGATCAGTGAAAGTATTGACATACCTTGGCTGGGCCTCTTTCCGTGCTCATTCTGTGACTGTCCTATCCCAGTGCGAGTGTGGGCAAATTTAGACAAACACATTTGAATGTAAATACAACATCTTGGTTTGGGATTCAGTAGAAACCAATTACCCGGGTCATGCTCTTACTGTTTTAAGTTTTTTGACTTAAAACGAGTGAACTGAACTGATTTTGATTATTATTAGATACACAAGTTAACTAACATCAACACATTTAATACAGAATACACAAATCATTTTAATGCACACTTTTAAGGACTAATTTACCGCAAACACCCCATGCTTGATGTAGAAATATATTCCTGCATACATCCCAGTGCAAAACAACACCCTTGCACCCTCATGCCACCCAAAAAACCCTAAAAACCGTGTTGACCCCTCTTTGCTTTGCTTCACTTACTTGAGGCGAGGTATGGGTGACTGCTGCCTGGACAGAAGAAAGACAAATGGGGTGCCAATGTGGAGCGAGGTAATGTTACAGAAAATGAAAGAGAGAGAGATGGTCGGGAGGTTGTCTGGCACACCGCCCATCTCATTTACACACATACCTTAAGATATTGCAGCATTGCACTGTAGCTGCACTTCCATCCAAAACAGGGCCGATGTCTCGCAGTGATTACCATTTGATAATGTTTTCATTTAATAAGAGTGATGAAAGGTTTGGCGATCAAGTGTACAGTGAAGTCACTCAAGCAGCTGAGCAGCACTGTACAAACTTCATCACAGACCAGCAGTAATTTGTCATAATTGCGGTTGTGACTTGTAATTACCAGCAGCAATCATTCATCTTCATCACTCAGTTTCACACAGATGAAAGCTTGTTCTGGCAAACAGCTTTTCTAGTTACAAGCTGTTAATGTTAGTCAGACGTCAGTTAGGCGGCACACAGTGCAGTGGATTTTCTGTGTGGATCGGTATTATTGGATCATTAACAGCATCCTGCATCCAAGTAAATACACAATCCTGCACACCACTTACGTGGATCCATTGATTTAGAGGAAAGAATCAGCTTTTTGTACATATGTGTGCAAAAAGCTGATTGAAGTGTGTGTTTGTTTAAATCACCTGCATCCCTAACTTTATGGACAGCAGCACGAGGCTTGGTGGTAGTGGGTGGAGGTGTAGTTGTAGTGGTGGTGGGTGCCAGTGTGGTGGTGGTGGTGGGCTCAGGTGTTGTAGTCGTGGTGGGTTCAGGTGCTGTTGTCGTAGGCAGCGCTGTGGTGGTCGCAGGGGATTTGGCCTCCTTTTGACCTGAAAGGAGACTGTTTAAGGCGGTCGTGTAGAAGATGGATGGACGGGGAGGAAGAGTGTCTACAGTAACCTCTGTGTTGTAATGCATTCTTGACATTCTTCACGAGACTGCAGCACTACGACTCCCCATTCATCCTGAGCGAAGTTCAACTTGCCAGAGTCAAGCGCAGGGACAGTTGTGTACGTAGTAACCCTTTGCCACAAAGTCTGGGTTAAAACTGAGCAAAGACTGTTTGAAAAGTCAAAGTTATTAGAAGTCTACTTTACATTTAACCTGTGTTTCCACAGTATTTAATTTGTAGAAAGTCCAACTATACTCTAAATCATTTTTAATATAAATACTGTTGATATAGACATCTAAAACAAATTTCTCTGTTTGAAGCAACATTTCTGGATTCTTTTTCATTGCTTAGTGGATTCTAATCAGATTGTCCAAACTAAATTGAGTGCACTAAAATTCATATTAACATAAAAGATGCATGATGTGAGTGTTAAAATGACCCTCCTCTCACTTGTTTTCACGTAGGTTGGTCTTGAGGGAACGTAGTCCAGAGTAGATGGGTAGATCACTCCTTTCTTGGGCTTCCCCACTGAAACACAACAGATCCAGCTGCTGGTTGGAGGGCTAACTCTAAATAAATGTGTTTAACATGGATTCCTTCATTATTAATACCTGAGACAACGAACGACTCCCTCCACTTAGGTAGAGACAGCGAGCGCACTCCATTGGAATTACTGCCTTTGTAGATGTTCTGTCCCGCCATCTTCCTCACTATCACCTTTCCTCCCGTGTTGGTGATGACGCCACTGTGGACACAAAAAGTTTTATCGGATAAAAAGACTACTTTGACTGCCATAAAGCGCTTTATTTGACATTCATCACTCTGCTGGCTGTGGACCTGTGGATGGCTGCGTTGCAGATGCTGGAGATGGAGGCGAACACGCCTGTCCCATAGACTTGCTGCTTTGTCTCCTTACAGTGTGCAGGACACTTGGCTATGAACTCTGGGAGATTGATCTTCCCTGCTCTGACATCACACTCGATGGCTGGAATAACTGTGGAGAGAAGAAGAAGAAGAAGTGGAAGACAGAATATTAGACAGGTCAGGATTGTTGTTTAGATGCTGAAGTTAAATATAATCAATGTTTCCATAGCAGTTTAGTTTGAGACGAAACAATTAGTCAATGAATTGATGAATCAATTTACAGGAAAACAACTAATTTGATAATCAAAGAATCGTTCGTTATTTCTCAAACAAAAATAAAAACGTATCCAGCCTACCAATACATATCGAAAGCTTTTCCAGTATGTAGTGATTTAGAAAGTCTCTATTTTGGAATAAGTGAATGTGAAGAAACTGCAGTGGAGATGATAACACTGGGACTGGTGGAGATTACAGGCTTGCTGATGGCTACCTTGCTTTGGTTTCTTGTTCTTTGATCCTTTAGGCTTGGCCCAGCAAGCACAGGACAGGAGGAGCGCTGCGGGGGAGGCAGAGGGAGTTTCACACAATAGCAGACAAAGTACCGTAATCTTCAGTGTGTTTACTGCACACAGAAAAACCTCTATGACGGAGGATGCTGCTGTTTGAGGGTGTGAATGTAAAGAAAAATTGGACTCTCGAGGGAGTATTTTGGAAAATACGAAACGTTGTTGTGTAGGATGATACATTTAAAACCAGCGTACTTCTGCAGAGAAACAGACGGGTTGCTCACCAAGACAAATGGCCGTGAGTGATGCTCTGATCATGATGGGTGCTGTGTCGGTTCAGCAGGTCAGCCAGATGTCCTTGTCTAACCTCCCAACCTTAGAGAGAAGAGAAGCAGTAGAATGTCACTGTCACCCTCTGAAACCCATTTCCTGCTTCCTGCTTTGGTCACTTTATTCTAAACATTTCTGATGTAGTGGCGTAGTGTCAGCTGGAAACAAGACAGAGTAAACTTGTGCCTCTGAAAACACTTTCCACAGATTTTCGGATAAATAGCAGACAGACTTTGGATTGTAACACAGAGCTGAAGGACTCATCGGCATTCACAAAACCAAATGTGGCCAAGTAAATATTTACATATTTATTATAACTTAAGTTGTCGCTCCTACTTCTGAAATCAGTCAGATAAAAAATGGATTGCAGGTCAGCGTAGCTCACCCTTTCTAGTTCCAATTATTTTGGTTTCAAATGGCTGAAGCTATTTGCCAATCGGAAGCCCCACAGTGAACCTTTGGGCTGAGACAAAACAGTATGTGACTATGGAGTCAGACTCAATTAGAGAGCACACACAGTTTAATGTGTAAGGAACGGGGAACTGTGTCCAATCAGATGGCATCTTTGTTTGAAACGAACAACCACATCAAGCTGGCTCCCATTCTAAAATAAAGGCTGTTTACAGTAGACAGATAAAATGTCTTTGTGTGTCTGTCATTGCGATTCAAAAGTAATAAATCAAAGGGTGGCCTATGTTAACTAGAGCACAAGTGGATCAAGACGTCATTCCAGACACCGCAGGTTTGTTGTAGTAATGATATCGCAGCCAGCCAGAGGAAGCCTTACACTGGCTGGAAGATGAACTAAATACGAGAGCCAGCCCGGTCCCTGCTCTATGCCGAGGTGGTGGGATGGAGGTGATGAATGAGGCCTCCCTGTTAACAGAAGATGGCTGTTCCTCATCACATCACACACTCCAGCAGGTTCAATCTGATCAAGCGGTGACATGTGATCATACAGCGACCTCTGAGTCAGGGTCAGATGTGATGGGCCAGAAGTATTGAACTACTATTGAAAATTCAATGTAGAAATACACCTGTTTGTTCCAATCTGTGGTTAGAAGATCCCCAGTTGACCCCAGGAAGTGTTGCCAGATTGGGCTTTGATTATGTTGGACTGGTAGATTAAATTTGGCCTGCTTTTTTCAATATTTGGCAGGGTTTTGAAAGTATTGTGAGAACAATAATAACAAACAAGCATCAAGTCATTAGAAAGTAAAAAAGATAATCATACAAAATTAAGTAAACTTTTTTGTGTCCTCTCACTCATGTTATTGACTCATTCATTTTGAGAATGTTTTGATTGTATTTAATCATCATGAAGGTCTACTTACCTTAGATCATCTACTGACATTATTGACATTTAAATTTGTGTATGTGAGGTTCTAACATCACTCTTTGTGGGTTGTAATAGCATCCAACAATATATTTATGGTTATTTGATGCAGATATATAGCTTTGCATGCGTATGATGTGTTTTCTATTGGTTTTACGGTTTTATGCTGGTTTTCAGCAGAGTTATGATTTGGGCTGTTTTTTATTAAATTGAGCGGGTTTTAAGTTATGTCCCATCTGGCAACTGTCCAGGAGTGTGGGTGTGGAGAATCCCAACCTTAACACAACTGAGGTGCCCCTCAGCAAGGCATTTAACCTTCAACTGCGCCAAAACTAAACCTATTCTGTTGGCCATATGCTAAATATGAAGCTAGAGCAAGCAACATGTTAGCCTAGATTAGCAAGACTCACCAAGTGTATGCTTTCTTATCTAATGATATTTGTTTGTGTGTGATTACACACCACAACATATCGTGTTAAGGTGAAATTAATATAGCTGCAGTTGGCAGTGATAGGACTTTCCCTAATGCAGCTCTACATATTTATCTGACATTCATGAGCACTGACATGATTGTTCTACAGTGTTGTGCTCTGACAGGCAGATGGATCACTGCTGCACAGTCAGGACTACAATTTGTCCGTGCGGGGAAAAAAATCTGAGGCTGGGAACAAGCTGGGACAGATACGTGTACAGGAGGCCAACCTGCAGCACGCTTCACTGGATAACGCAAACTACAAAACTGATCTGTCATACACCTGCGAGGAAATCTAAACCGTGATGTCGAGCAACTCCTAGCGCAGTAATACTGCAAGAAAAACCTTTGTTCAGGGACTCTGTTCCTCTGACGTGTCATATAAGGAAGGCATGAAGTCATTGTAGGACAAAATGAAATGGACAAAAAATGACAATAATTTCAGACCTCTTGATTTGTGTTCTCAGTGTGAGCCTGTAAATGCCTCCTTCTCTGAGCAGTGAAACATGGATTAAATAATATCCTTTGACAAACACTGTAGGGAGTTTCTGTTACAGAAGATAATATACACACACACACACACACACACACACACACACACACTCACACTCAACTAAAGAATAAAACAAACAGACTCACCCCCTTACCACCACAATACATCTGTGTAGGTGTTGTATGTCTTGCATACACCTGTGTTAAAACGTTAGATAAGGCATGTGTGGTACCTAGTGCCAGCATGCTTTACAGTTCACCAAACTGAGCATCTTCTGCATCTAATTTCTGATGGGTGGGGCCACACATCAAACAAACCGTTGACCATGAAATACTGTGTGAAAAATAAGCAAAGGGATTTGCACAGCCACTTGAAAAGATGAAAGCATCTATGCAGAGGCCTCAGTCCCTTTCAAACCAGGCGGCTCAGACAGGTCACATAGTTTAAGGAATTAATGCACAATTCAATAGCATTCTCTCGACTGTGGATTACAAAACAACCGTAGCTAAGATTACAAGGGCAAGCAGTTTTGAGACAAAGTCTGGTGGACTGCTGCTGCAGTGAAATGAACATGTTCAGCTCCTGAAGGCACATTTCCGGTGTTTTTGAATGCGAAAGAACTAGAAATCTGATAATACAGGGTGAAAATCACACCTGGCAGGAGTTTCACAGGTATATGGTGGCAAAAATGCAAACAGGATGTACAGTAGCTGTCTGTGCCTGTTTCAAAGGACAGCACACAATGGGTTCTCCAAGCAGGGACAACCACACAGCTGTGACACCCAGTTGTGATGTGCCCCACAGTCCTAGAAGGGTTCGAAGGCAGTTGTTGATTAGCACTGATAACGCACTGAAATTCACGTTATTATTTCCAGCTTTTCCATCAGTAATGGTGAACTTTAGGTCCATGCACCGTCACGCCAAAACACAAGGACTGTATTTTAATCCTCCTCCATTTCAGCGGCACCCACATTCCTTGTCTGGGGTGGCCGGTGTAAATGCAACGAGGGTAACCACAGAAGCGGACTGAGGCTCATTTGAGTATCATGATTCAGGAACTGTAACTCGGTTCAACAGGGTTCCTAGGTGATGGCACGCCAGCAGTGAGCAGTATGCACCCTCACCCAGTGCCAGGGAGGGGTACATCCCAGCATTCACAGGTGTCCAGAATGCACTGTAAGCATGCTAGATGTGTAGCAACAAGCACACTAAAGAACCATAGAGAGATCAGACACAGAGGAAAGCCAACATGTCTCTACAAGGTCATTTCTGTACCCTTTTGGGCTGCTGGGACAGTATTTGTTTATCAAGCACAGAACAGGCTGAATTACTTTAATTCTTGGCACTGGCTTGACTGCAAGCCAGAGCCTGTTGTAGAGAGACCACCTGTGCTTAGTCAGGCTCCATCAAACCATACAGAAATGTCAGGAAGAATACACAAAGAATTGTCAAACATAATGTGTAAGAAATAAAAAATAGTAGCTGAAGACTTCACCCTTCTGGTTTGCGGACTATTTACTCAGGCAAAATGAGTCATTTCAAAATAAAGTCTTCGCCTAGCCGCATAGAAATATAAATAAATAAAAACTGGAGCCCTTTCCAAAGATCATATTTTGTAATCAGCACTGAGAGGCTGTAGACTACCGTATAAATGATCATAACATGGCTGAATTCATTCAGCTAAAAAACTAACTTTAAGAAAGAGGAGGGGGGTGTATTAGAAAAATAAACCCAAAGTATCCTGAAACAAGCATGAACGTTAGCAGTGCTGCGTTTATTTGGACAGCCTGTCAAATCTCACAAGGTCGGCTGAAATTAAGCGCAGTCCAAAAATAGCAAAACAAGAAAAGTTAATGAAAAAAAGTGAGAGAAAAAACACCAAAACCTCGCGCTGTGTTTGTTCAAATGTCATACAGACCTGGTTATTAAAAGTACTCAAATGTGCTTGCAATGGATATTAATGACACGCAATTATGCAGCATTTTAAGAAATGTGGTAGCAGCAGCGAGCACAAACCCCCCAGTGCAGTGGAGCTTTCTGATCAAAATCCTCCTCCTCCTGAAGCCACCAAGGTAAACTTACCTTGAGAAGTGGAAATAATCCTCAGGGCGTTAAAATAAAGTAATATTCTGCACAGTTTCCTCGCGAATCCTTACTCTCTCATTGAAACGCAGCGGGCGTGAGTGCACGCGCTGAGCTGCTCCACCTGGACTTTTGCTCCTGCGTGATGGGAGCGCTCATTAAACGTGGAGAACGGGACGGGGCCAGAGCTCCCCCTCTTTGCCCGTCCCACTTCAGGCTCCCAGCTCCTCACCCATGCAGGCAGAAGAAGATCCGTAACCCGAGGGAGGATGACAGCAACATGGCAGTGCAAGCATCCTTTTGTTTGCTTCACATGCTTCTTTTTTTTTTTATATACAGAAGAAGAAGCCAACACGTGTATTCATAGTTTTAGCACGCTATGGATTTGCTTTCTTTTCGCATGCACTTTAAACCGCGCATTGTGCGTTATGTAAGGGAAGAACACCGAGCAATGCTTCTGGTTATATGTTCTGCAACTCACAATCTCACTCATCACCTGACTGAGAATTAAATCAACTAAGAGCAGTAAACTCTCACCAGAGTAATCTCTCCTCCTCCACCAAACAAACACCTGTTTGAGAATTGAGAAACAGAGCTTCAAGTCACATCCACTGACACTTTGGGGTGTGTGGCTTTTGTCCTCCCCCTAACACACACACACACACACACACACACACACACACACACACACACACACACACACACACACACACACACACACACACACTGTTAGTCGATTGGCACACAAGCTGCTGCTATCATGTAGACTATATATGGATGTTTCTGTTGAAGCTGATTACCATTTTGATTTAAAGGGTTTAAGGGCTGGAGTAAAAGAGCTCATTGTGCGTGTGATTATTGTATTTGCAGAAAAGCCGAAACCACCTCAGGAGCCTTTTCTTTTCTTTTCTTTTTTTAAAATTAAGCCTTGAAGTAGATAATTGTCTTGATGTTGCTAGAAAAAAAAAGTTCAGGGTGACTCATTTCTCTTTCAACAGTGCCAGCTTGTCAGCAGAAATACATCCACCACATGCATGGAACAGTGGATTAGTTTTATGATTTCTGTAAACAAAATAGAGCCCCCCTGCAATAACAGACGTGAGGCTTGAGTTAATGGAGACGTAAAATTACACAATTATAGGCAAGTGGAAGTGAAGTCTGGCATTTATCAGGGAACGATGCATTTATATGAGATCTGTTGGCACGAGTGCCCTCAGGGGCAGTGAGAGAAATGGTAGAATGTTGTGCCATATCATGCTTCAGTTGAACTGCGGGCAGTTCAGTGTTTCCAGATGGTATCTTACATCTGTCTCACTACATTACTGACTGCACATCCCACCAGGGGATAGTTATGAGAATATTCAGGTAAATCAGTTATGCGATGCTGCACGCTATATGTCGCTGCTAACAATTTGGATTGAATGAATTGAATGATCGCTTTAAAAAAGAAAAAGAAGCTGGAGATGAAAACTCTTGTTTCATCAAGTGTGAAATCAGATTCAGAAAACAATTTCAGAACATTGGTTACACATACAGTTTATTAACACGGGTAAGACCAAAAAATACCAAAATATTCTCAACCTCCCCGTGTAATTCAAGCATTGGTCCTCAGAACCTGTCACACCAGTACTCTGATGTTTCAATGTGTGAGGGCAGGTCAATGTTGTAGACCCCCTGTGGGTCAGTTGGAGGAGTCTGAGGAGGGCTGTTTACCCCTGAGTCGCTGTCAGGATTGGATGCGGCGTATTTCGCCTCCAGCTTCTGGGCGGGAAATGATGCAGGTGGTGGCGGGGCCTCAGCCTTGGGTTTGATGTTTTTAAAGTGTTGCAGATGCACCACCTCCCTGTGCTCTTGTGTGCACGGCAGCAGCACAGAGATGTCCTTGCGAAACTTGGAGCTCATGCCGAAGTAGATGAGCGGGTTGTAGAAGCTGGCAGACTTGGCGAAGAGACGGGTGATGATGCTGGTCGTGCTGGGCACATGGAAGCCCCAGGCTGACCACATAGACACCACTGCATATGGGGACCAGGCCATGATGAAAGCTGTGCAGATTACAATGGAAATCTGTAGAGGAACATGATGCAACAGTTGGAATACCGTGAGATAAGGTTTATTACAGACAGGGCACTTTTAAGAAGCTATTTAAAGAGTCTCATTTTATTTGTCCAATAGTCTCTCCAAGATAAACCACACAAACAAACTATTGTTTTCCCTACCCTTGTGACATCTCTCTCCACCTTCCTTTGACGGGTGGTGAGGAAACCGTCAGCTGACATGGCATTAGTGCTTTTCACTGTGTTGATAATGGAGACGTAGGAGAAGAGCATAATCATCACAGGGATGAAAAAGCAGAAGATTAGGATGGAGATTATGTAGGACTTGTGGATGGTGGAGTAATTGGCTTTGGACCAGTCCACCTCACAGGTGCCATAACCTCGATCTGAGAAACAGAAGACACAGAGTTTAGATCCATGTTTTTAAAATAAAGTCGTATACTCCTTTCTTCTGGGTCAGTGTGTGAGAACAGACCGGTGAAGCTACCCCAGCCCAGCAGAGGAGCGACGGACCAAAACATCGCTCCGGTCCAAATGCAGATGAGCGATACGGCAATGGTGTTAAGGCTGATACAGTACGCTGTGGAAACACACAGCAAGGACAATGAGTACAACACAATATTCCCAGGTTATGGAACAGAGATTGTGATTGTTTGCTGTTTGAAAAGGTTCAATGTTTGGACTTTTGAGAACCCCGGGGCGGAAAAAAGTGAGAGGCACTTGAAGATGCAGCATTCTTGACTTGTTATGAATGTCAAGACTGTGACATTTATTGAACAATGAGCTCTTTTCTCATATTAACAGCCTTTTCAAACATCTGCGACTGAAAAGAACCTCTGTGGACCAAGTACGCATAGCTTTGTGTTCAGGGCAAGAAAGAAAATAAATTTCTGAGCAGCACTCACACATCTTATGTCAATATTCCACAAGAGGTGCAATACAGTGTGTGACAGATGATTGCCAACACTGTATGGATGCTTGGAGTCCTGGAAGTCTACCTGGCCTAAATTCTTTTCATTTGGACCTAAAATGATGTTGCATTTTATTTTCTTAATCGGATTTACATCCCTCTCTTTTGCTGTTTGCAGGAGTTACAGCTGCACTCTGGCGCACAACGCATTTGATGATATCCCACATGTACCACCAGTGTTGATAGCTTAACCACCATTGTAAAAGAAAAACACACATTTTATGATCAGAAACAAACACACTGAAAACACTTGCTGACAACACAGGCCGTTGCTCAACCTCATTTCCATACAATTAAGACATTCTTCAGCATCACTTACACCCGTAAATAGAAAATGTCACCTCAAGTTAACTTAATGACATGTTGTCAAGATGGAATTGCTGGAGACAAGTGGTAGTAATTCCCACAGCTGAAGTCAATAATAAGGTTTTATTATCACTCAAAAGCACACTTTTCAGTGAGATAAGAACTGCTGGAATGTGAGGCGGGTGAGACGCTGGTCTGAAGCTTTCTTTATGTTCTCTCAGTTGAATTCAGGGATGTGAGATCTCACCTTTGTTTGGGTGACATCCCTTGATGTATCTGGTGATGCTGATGACGGTCAATGTGTTGATACTCGCGAGGCCAAAGAGCAAAGTGAAGAAACCGTCTACCTAGAGGAAAACCGAGATAGTGGTTAGTGAATCACGTCCTGGAACGATCTTTGAAGCCTTGGGGCTTCGATCCATTGTCTGCCTAATAGTTCCAGGCTAGCTTTGGACTGATGGAGATGCTGCAGCTGAAGGACACGCCCTGTCTTTTAGCTGATATGCTCCAGACCCAGAGCATTTCCTGATGTGAGCTGCTGGCTTTGTAACTTGTACGATCAGCACTTAGGAATTTCATTATCGCTGTTAATAGAGTTAACCTTGATTTCTACAAAAATTTGGTGGAGAAAACCGTTCAATGACTGCCAATGGTAAGCCTTGAAGCTTTTTAGCATTCAGTCCGTTGTTTGAGAAGATGATCTTTTAAATACAGCTCTCCTTAAAGGGAATTATGCTACTGTGTTTCAGACTGGCTCCAACTGTGCGACACCCAGCTCCTTGCTGTGCCATTTCCAGGGGACATGGATCATTTAAGGTCCCTTACTGATTGCTCTCTTGATCTTCCTTAGTCCTAATCCTATTACTGTCAGTCGTCATGTTTTTTGACCCTCAAATTTGGCCAATTATTGGTCTGCCGAAGTCTAAGTCTGTACGGTTGAAATTCTGCAAATCTTATACTTTTAAAAATAATTTAGGCAGGTGGCTTCTTGAAATTTGGTCCTCCCAGATCATCTCACAGTATAGCGGTTCACTTCTGGTGTCTGACTTGGCTCACAAGAAAATATGTTGGACCATAGAACAGGTATCAGAAAAGTAATGACTTAAATTCACAGTTGTATTTCATACGCTGCTTTGACACTGTACTTCCCTTTGCTACATCAAAGGGTCCCATAAGGTTGTGTCATATTGAGTAATGTCCTGTCCCACAGGGTGCAACACACTGGGATCTGGCTCGGCTTTCAACTGTTCGTGTCCCATCATGCTCCATGCAGTAATCTGCAAATGCTCCTGGCATGCCTGTCTGCTTCACGTTCCTGTTTCTATCCTCTATTTCTGTCTCCTCTTACTTTCCCCTCATTTACCTCTATCACCCTCCCAGGGGAAGGTGCAATGAGAGGGGCGCACTGCTGCTATGACAATATTTCTCCTTCACCTGAAAACCTGAGATTGGATGCCTGAGAGATGAGATCGTTCCAGTGGCTGTACTGAAGTGTAAAAGCAGCAGGCATTGATTTGCAATATCTCTCTCACCCAGGTTTTGGGATTTACACTCTTGAGACTGAAAGTGTTCTGGTTACACCGGCTTGTTTTCGTTCAATCACAGATATCACGGTTTCCACCACAGCCTTGAGCAAGAAAAACACCCTGGACGAATTCCAAGTCAAAGTATGGCAACTATTTAATTTCAAGCTGAGACTGTGGGAGGAGAAAAACATAGAAATTCTCTAGTAACATAGGAGCATGTGATCAAATCATGCAATCGTGTCTGCAGTTCTTATTTGTTTCGTGTTTGACAGGTGCCATGCTGCTCGAAGAGTTTCCCCATTTAAAGGCCTCCACAGTGGTAATCTTATTATAGATTTAACCTCCAGCCCACATGGCTACTAGCATAATCCCTGACACACACACATACACACACACACACACACACACACACACACACACACACACGCACACACACACACACACACACACACACACACAAACACACACACTTTACTGTAAGACTACCACAGATTGATTAGTCTGGCCATTTCGAACCAACCCATTAACTAATTGTTAATGCTGTAATTGGCAAAGCAATTTACATTTGGTTGGAAATGTATATATATATATACCGGTATATATATATATAATGTATTAAATCAATAATAAGTTATTCTTTCAAATAAAACTCTTTAAAACCAAGTATTGTCTTAATGCGGCTTTTACCTGGCAGGTCCAGATCCAGGTGATTACATACCCATCATCCTTGAAGATATTGAAAATTTCCAGGATCCCTCTGGAGTAGCCAAATATGGAGATGCTCGCATCAGAGATGGCAAGATTTAAAGTGAGGAAATCTGTTGACTGAAGCGAGGCTCGCTGTCTGTACAGGACAAACATCACTAAACTGTTTCCAAACCAGGACAGCCATCCTATAGAGAAGCACATATAAGCATATTCAGTGAATACTTAGTGACCCACATATTAATTGGTATAGTAAAGTACATTAGATTACCTGGAAAAAAGACTAAAACAGTAGAGTTGTGTATACTATAGTACGGTATTGTATAGTATAGTAGTAGATTAGTGTAGAGTATACATGTGGATCACATTATTTTATAGTATGATAAAATAAAATAGAAAAGAGTGGAACAGAGTATAGAATTGTCTTGAGTTATGTAGCAATTGTGGGTAGAGTATTGTATCATAAAGTACAACAAAGTAGAGTTATAGTATAGTAATATATCTGTATAGTAGATACAAACATCATAACATTTTAGTATAGCTTAGAAAAGTGTATTGTATTATATTATATTGAATTACATTCAATTCTAGTATAGCTTAGTATACAATAGCATAATGCAGAATAGTAGAGTAGAGTAGTATTGTATCACCTGGAATTATAACTGCATATGTTTCACGTTTATATATAGTATCATGGCATTTAGTGTAGTATAGTGTAGTACAGTGACAATAGAGTAGAGTATAATAGAGTGGATAGTATAGCAAAGTACAGTCAATAGAGTGGGACATATTAGAGCAGAGTTAAATTGAGGAGACTACAGAGGTATAATATGTTGCATCCAACTGTTGCTCGTTCCTGACCCTTTTATTGTGTTAGCTGCTAAACTACTCAACATGTGTCATTATAGAACAGAGACCAGAGACCAGAGTAGCGCTACTCCTCTTTCGTTGGATAACAGTGGCAAAAAGCCAAGAGATACCTTGTCTTTTCAGTCTGTGTTACTCAAAATCCACCAGCAGACAGACCACACTGTCTGTGTCAGCGGTGCACTGGCCTCCAGAATCATGAGGCACAACCCTGGTTTTTGTTTGTTGTTTCATTGACATTATAACGTTTTGGACAGTCCAGTAGATGATGGTTGACTTACCCAACACTAACAGATAGACTCCAATGAGAGTTTCTCCTTGTTCGGACAGAGGGGGGTCTGCATTCATATTACTGAGGTTATTATTCCTCCATGGAATATTCATAACCTTCACAGGAAAATCCTTCAACGTTATTTCCATGGCCTGAGTTTTTGATGCTAAGGCATGAATCCGAGATGTCCTCAACAGTAGGTCTGCTCTCCTCTGCTTTCAGTAGACACAACTGTGTTACATCAAGGGGAATGTCCAGTCAGTTCATTTTAAATCCAGCTTAGACGCAGTCACTAATACCTCCCCACTCACTGTCCAAATGATTACACCTGTAATCCTGTCTATTTCTTAGCAACTAAGCAGATAGAGATTTTGGGTGAAAATCCAAGCCAAAGGGTAAATGTCTAGTCAGCCGGTCCACTAATGTAAATTATATTTGCGGGGGGGATTTCCTCTAAGGCTCATTTCACACAAAGACGAGTCCAAACCTATTTAATTATTTATCATATCACAAAGTAATATTTTTTTGCCTGCTGCAGATTCACATACATATTTGTATGCGATGCAGTTGTGTTTAGCAGCAAACTTATGTGAAGTTGGATGTTTGAATTTTCCTCAAGAATAACATTTAAAGTTACATAGTATGTGCAATTCTCAGCCAAACACATTTGTAACAAAAGTTAAAGTAAACAAAAGAAAAAAAGAAAATTAAGTCATTCACTCTTTTGTGACATGAAATGTCCAAATTTGTTACTTCTTAGCACATCTTACCATCAGCAAATTAGGTATTGATAAGGGAAACTTACTAAAAACAATTGAAGAAATAAGACTTAGTCAGTTAACTTAGCTGAGCAAAAAGACTGGAAACCACTTCATACTGTACAGATATAAGAGCAGTATCAAGCTTCTCATGTAACTCTCTGCAAGAAAGCCAATAAGCGTATATTCCCAAAATGTTTATTCCAAACTTCACCAATATTGTTTGTTCAAATAAAGGCAACATGGAGAAACATCTTGTCACTTTATATTGTCTGGAGCATCTCATCTCCAGAGACATGTTCTAATGTTAACTAATGACATCAGAAAAGGGTCACGCAGGTGATGACTTGCAGTGCAAACATTCATCTAAATGTACATAAGGCCAGAAGTATCATATAAAGTATAACTAAGACTGCGTGAGCGTATGTGTGCACCATCAAATTCCCTGTGAGAACATTTAGCACTTGAAGATTAAAGTATTATATAATTTATTCGAGAAGAGTTTGGGGATTTCACTAAAGCGTGCAGATTTATTTTTATTGATTTAAACCCTTTTGTTGTGTGCAAACTTACAATTGCACCACATGTACCCTCCTCCAACTTTCTCCTTGTCACAGTGAGTTTCTCTGTGGCAACCCATATACAGCAGGGTTAACCTGAACCCCCCCAGTCTGTGTTCAGATCACAGTGTGCACCTTGTTTTCTTCCTCTGGCCGCCACAGAGCAGCTCTGCTGGCCCTCAGGATGTGGAGGGAAGGGCCGCCGCTGCTGCCAGATGCCTCGGTGCTTCCGAGTCCTCCTCATCAAACCTTTTCTTTGAGCCTCGGAAAGCCAGTCCGGAGAGAGAGACGGAGCTGAGGGGAAAGTGAACCTCTGACCCCAACTGTCACAAATGCAAACACTAAACTCAGTCATCGCTCACCACTACCCAGAGACGCCATACGACACAGCTTCCGCTCTGCAGTGATCCCTGTGCACGCAGCCCAGAGAGACTGAGAGGTTTTCTGATGCCTCTGTTGAGTCTTCTGGTGAAAGGGGATAATGTGATAATGGTTGTGGGAGGCACAACTCACAGTGCCAGATGTTGAGGTGCAAGTCTGCTGCGTGACAAGTGTTATTGTCTCTAATGTGAAGTCATGGCATCATTGTTAACGCAATTTCCATGAATGATCCTCATACCTAGAGTTGTTAGGAAGGCCATCATTGTACAGTGAAAGTGAGGAGATCAGTCTGTCTGGCATCAAGTGAGCAGCGCTTCTCGTGTTGAGGACAGCTGCTACTGAGATGTTGCTGCCGCTAAGATAACAGGTCAAAGGCCAAACAGGAACCTGCATTCAGCAGGTGCTAAGGAGTGTGAAGGCGGGACCATAGTCGTCCTCGACATGTATGCTCTATTTCTGGCAAACATCCACCGCTGCATATTTTTACATATTTAGTTTGCAAAGCGAAGCAGTAACATTGCACAGTGTACTGTTCAGGTGTTTGCATCTTATAGGGTGATAACAAGATTAGCTTAGCTGGTGTGTGTGTGTGTGTGTGTGTGTGTGGTGTGTGTGTGTGTGTGTGTGTGTGTGTGTGTGTGTGTGTGTGTGTGTGTGTGTGTGTGTGTGTGTGTGTGTGTGTGTGTGTGAAGCTTGCCGGTCATAGTGCAGCCATAGTGTTGCCAGTGTATCATTAGGCTTATGATGATTACTCTCCTGTGTGTCGTGCGAAGCCTGGGATGTGAGGTTAAAAGCTCACAACTTTCCAAACGGAAAATCACAGACACAGATACTATTATGAAGGTGTGTGTTAAAGGCTGCGAGCTGTCTGAGGGCAACAAAGCCTCTCTTCACAGAGGACATTCACCAGGTCAAGAGACCAGTACGGGATCGGCCTAAAACGGTGTACACACTTTCTCTCTCCCTGTCACTAAACGAGACACACAGGGACTGCTTGTATGAAGGCTCCACACATTGCGGAGGTAAATGGCTTGCCTGTCATTTTGTGGGTCAATCTTTGCATGATATTGGTAAAGTGTGTCCTTCACGGCAGTAAAAATAAATCTATACTGCCTTTTAGTTCACAGCTATTTAAAGACGCAAGATGTTGGCCTCCAGTTGTCAAGAGGACATTTGTGACAAAGTTTGTTCAAGGAGGTTTGTCAAAATCTGACCTTGTTAATGTGTTGCCTCCATAGAGGCTGGTGGACTTATGACCTCTAAACATACAAAGCTCAAAGCAGCTAGATAAGATGATTTAATGTGAAAAGAAAAAAAAAGGAAAAAAGTACAACCTTTTTAAAGACATTCAGCTGGCTTGCTGGTGAAGATGGCAATGGTCCAGTAACCACTTCTGCCTGCCCACAGCATGTCCCCACCTCCTTCTCAAAGGGTTTGAATCTCTTAGGAGTGATATTGAATCTTACACGTTGTCCCAGCTATTCATCTTACCGTGTAAGCTACAGATGATGCAATTAATACAGCACATGCATGATGTTGCAGATAAAAAGTACAAAAAGGTCTACATTCCTCATTTGGATGATATGAATATTATACTTTATATGTGTGGTAAGACCTTGACAGTGTGATAACCCCACTTGAGAGATCCATGGCTCTGAGGTTTCTGAAATGCTCGTTTGTAAAATCCCTCAGTGAAGCGCACAGTTCATGCAGTGACTTTACCACAAAGACTGGACTGTTGTCCCTCTTTCACCTGCACCTTCACATTTCTTTACACTTACAAGGCAGAAGGTTACTGCTTAAAATATAATTACGTCAAATCAAGTGCATGGCGTTACGGAGCTTTTGTTTTGCTATCCTGTTGAACTTCAACACAGGAAAAGAACACTTGGTGTCATTAGTTTTATCTGCAACTCATATATTCAGTAGAAAGGAGCTGCACTGTTGTCTAGCATGCTTTTTGGATAATACCCCATGATAAACCCCATAGGAAAAGAATAGATGAATGGTGCAGTATGAATTTAAAAGCAACTAGTGAACACAGGCTCTGTGTCGAGCCCAATGAGCCATGTGGATTGGTTTTGTGGTTCAAGATCTTTGGCTCTGAACCGCATGCAAACATTTATTTGGGCACTGTGTCCAGTTTCCAATTTCTCCTCCAGAGAGTTTGTCTAAGCAGGTAACTTATGCAAGTAGGTCTTATTGAGGGTTGAATACACACCATTCCCGAAGGGGTCTGCACATCATTTTTGACATGAGGGGATATTTTGTCAAAATAGGGATGCAAAAATGATAATTATAAAATTCAACTGTACATCCTGTTGGGCTATGGACATAATCAAATGCAAAAAAACGTGTCTCTTTTCCAAAAGGAGAACTAAATCGAACACTCATACCTTCAGAGATTTCCAAGGATCTGTAATTGACATCCTTTCTGCATGGCCAACTGTTTAATGTCTGACAGACTGTGGCTTCTGCTTCCACTGATGATTAGCTCGAGTAGCCGGCAGTCTCTTTAGAAAAGCGTGACCCCGTTAACAACAATGGATGTTCTCAGCTGTCCTGACTCGCCATCAGGGTCGCTGAGTTGACCCTTGTGCGACAGAAGGTTAGTGGGCCAGACCATTATCCGCTCCCTCAACTAGTTATCCTGAAAGATGACACTTTGATTACCCATGATTCATGCCTGTTTGAGCCTAATTAAGAACTGACCTTCTGACCGCTGGGTGAATGTGGAGCCTTCAATGCCTTTGGTTATCAATTACTGGATTTCAGATGTAGTTCTAAATATTTTGAGGATATAGGACATGGCAGAAATGTGAATGCACTAAAACAATGACATTACTTTAGATGCTATGAAAAATAAATGTACATATTGCGGTAATTCACATTTAGGGTCACAGAGGGTTAGGGTTGGAGTATGCCAGCAGGCTTTGGATGACAGGCAGCAAAACGCTTCTGACACATAATTTTTCAGAATACAAAGTGATATAAAAGTAACTCTTGGCAAGAAAGTGAATACGTTTCCCAAGGTTTCCATGGTGTTGTGTCATGGAAACCCCAATACATTTTGATTTTTGTTTATTCACAGACATTGTGTTCAGCTACTTTCTCTAGTTCATTTTATATACGACGGTTCAAATTTCTGTCTGGTCTTACTTGAAACGAAGCGCTTCCATGACCAGCTGGTCAGCATATCAGACGGTTTGTAGGGACTCACCGAGGAGTTCAACACCCATCTGTAGAACACCTGGCAAGGTCCAGGCATCCACTTAAAATACCAACCACATGGTATTGTATGTTAACAGTGTCTGTCGCTGATAGAACAGATGAGCCAACAGACCAAATAAACACTCCTCTGGCCTTCACTGCCTAAATTAAAACCATTACTCATCACAATCTGTTTTGAAATCTAGTTCAAATTTACAATTTGATAATAAATCTGAGTAATGAAAGGATCCGAAGGAAGGATACTATAAATTGACTCATCCTTTGAGGATCCCAGGGGCATATGTCCCATAAATAATGCCTCCTGGTGTTATATCAGCCCAGTTATTCATCTGATCACAGGTAGCAACGTGATCCTTTCCTGCCCTGCCTGCAGGAGACCTGTTAAAGTGCTCGATTTTGGCAACTCGTTACAAAACTCCAAAAAGTTGAGGGAAGCTGCAGATTCAGGTGATAATTCTCTGTAGATCCATCACTGCAAGCAACTCTTTTGTACATTTTCAAAATGTTGTTCAGTGTTATGTACAGTATATCATTAATCACAAAAAGCAGCCACACATGCTCTTCATTCATGCTTATTAATTATCTTTCATGATCGTTAAATACACCTCTCACTGTGGAAACAAGCTCTATGGCTGCCAGGCTTGGATTACTGCAATACGGATGGCAGTTATCAGTCGTTCCACTGTGCACATTGCAGAGGTTAATTCACACTTTACTTTAATTACACAGTGATTTACACAGGATGCTTCAATGGTGCACATTAAACTTTATAACCCTTGGTGCTGCGCTACCCTATGATATATCAGAATCCTAAACTAAGACATCTAATAGTCACTGCAGTCATCTCCAAGTTTTCTTGCTGTTCCTGAACCGTTTGCTCATTTCACCAGGATGTCTTTGATAGATTCTGATGTCCAGCACACGTTGACACTGATGTGTAATCAAATGCTGGAGAACACTATGTTAAATGAACCATTATAAACAAGTGTACATTAAATCTACTGGCGATCACTCTAAAATTGGCTTCTGTAATGAGGGAATGAACAAGTTAAAAGGTTTGAGCTCTAGACACGTTTTGGTACTGTCGACGTGGATTGAAGGCGTATTAGAGGTCATATTTCACATCCATCAACAACCTTATTTGAAATGTTTTATTGAGATTGCCAAAGAAGGCTTACAGTATGTATGCCAACATGTTCAGATCTGCAAACCTGTGACTCTGCAAACAGTTTCAGTCCTTCAAGGTTCTTTTGCTAATGCCAATGCAGAGATGTGTGTTTTGCAAAACTTACTGAAAGAAGCATTTATATTGCTAATTATATTGAAACCAGATTATCATTTTATGCAAGTAATATTTAATGGTGGGGTTGGCTGATATTTTGTTGAATTTATCATTACATCCTGACAGCAATCAATGCTGAATGAATCTAATGCTCTGACACAAATGTAAATGGACTATGGAGTCTATTGCATTTACGTTTACATGTTATCACACTCTTTTTGTGTCAAAATGAAAATGCAATCAGTCAGTCCTCTTGTTAATGGTTGTTATGATTAATGATTGAGAGATGAAGCTTCATAAAGGATTGAAGCTTTCAAGCAAATTGGTCGACAGAAGAGTTCATTTCTCAAAGCCAAATGTCCTGACAAAACCATCGGTGTTGGGTTCTGTATTTTGTGTCAGTAGGCTATTGCCCTTGAGTGTAATGCATCAAATGTGTGTAAATCTATCCTTCTCCCCAGATGGACAGAAGTAATAGAGATGTCATGTGTACAGAATGAAGAACATAACAGAGTTACAACACATTCAAGTAATATGACAGTAATGATTCATATAACGACCAAAAATAACAGCAAAAGTGGATTTAACAATGATTACAAAAGCATTAATAGTATTGGCAATACTGATTGCAATGCAACTACCGGTAATAATAATAATAATAATAATAATAATAATAATAATAATAATAATAATAGTGTCGGGCAGGACCAGGTTCCAGATAAAACCACAATCCATGTAAACCTGTGAGGCAGGAAAGCACAAAGACTCTGGAGAAGGAGCAAAGTTAGTAATGTGCATTAATGGTGCATGAATTCATACAGAAGGAGATAAAGAAGGGTGGGAGTCAGCAGGAGGCAGGAGGCAGGAGGACCACGGTCCAGATAAAACCACGATCCAGGGAAACCTGTGAGGCGAGAAAGCACAAAGACTCTGGGTTTAATAATGTGCATTAGTGGGACATTAATTCATACAGAAGGAGAAAGAGAAGAGAGGAGCTCAGTGTATCCTCAGATGTCCCCCAGCAGTCTAGGCCTATAGCAGCATATCTAGGGACTCGACCAGGGCAAACCTGAGCCCTGGCTTGATCGATAGATATAATTTAGTATCATCTGCATAAAATGAAAGTTTATGGAGTGTTTTCTGATAATATTGCCTCAAGGAAGCATATATAAGGTGAATAAAATTGGAACTCCGTGACGTTGGTGTTCATCGAGGCTTCATCGTTTACATAATACAAATTGAGATCGATCTGATACATAGGATTTAAACCAGCTTAGTGCGGTACCTTTAATGCCAATCAAATGTTCTAGTCTCTGTAATAGGATGTCATGATCAATGGTGTCGAACGCAGCACTAAGGTCCAACAAGACAAGTACGGAGACAAGTCCTTTATTAAAGTTACATCTAGAGAACCATAATAAGCCCTTTTGTCTAATTTTGATGTTGAAGAAAACACACTTGTTCCATAAGTTGTTCAAGACACATACTGCTAGACTGGTATTTCCTAGACCACATGAATTAGGGCTGGGGCTATTTGTCGACAAAATAAATGTCATTGATTACAACAATACATCAATTTTAATAACGTGCGTTGGCGCGTCGCATAATGACTGTGCTCAGTGAAAACATGGATACGCTAGAGAACAAGAACAACTTTGCCCACAATCCTTTAAAGTGTGGAAGTAATCAAGACAACGCTGACTGTTTACTTTTTGTCCCCAACAAAGAATTATATACCGAGAATATCAACACACGCAATGTGTTTCTTTAAGTTTTAATCACAAAAAAAACAAAACATATATATATATATATATATATATATATATATATATATATATATAAAACTTGTTAGCTTAGGGCACCGATGTGCCAACATAAAGTCTGACAGCAGCAGCCATGACTGTATTCTTGTTTAAGTGTAGTTTACGGCTGTGTCACCATAATCACTCCCTTGTTCACTCATTCACTACTCCTAGTAGGCGCTCAACAGTTCTCCCTATACATATTTATATAGCAATAATTGGGGATTTTGGACACTCACTGTCTATGGACACTCACTCATAGACACTATTTCTTATCCTATTGTGGAAATGTTAAGGGGACTATCTAGTGGATACATTTCCATACTCTAAATGTTGACAATCAATATAAAATGGTTAACCATAAATGTTATGCACTATATAGCAAATAGGGAGTGAACACCTACGACTGATCCACGTTATCAGCTGAGATATTAAAAGTCGCCCAGCCTGGCCTTTAAAAATAGTTTATTATTCAGGATTGTCCTGTGTGAGTTCACTTGAAGTGCAGTCGAAGTTCACCTCACTGTCATTTAGAGACATTTGCCCGGTGACTAAAACATATTACTACCTTCAACTATAACATGATATATATCGTGAACATCATCCCTTCATCTTTTTTAAATATTAGTAGTTTTTAGTCCTGGACTCTGAAGGGAGGGTTTATACTAATAAAGTATGAGATGGGAATGGGCTGGTAGTTTATTTGCTGCACAATGAACCTGACCGAGGTCAAAGGTGGAGCTGCACCATCACTCCTGTCCTCACATGAATGACCCGAGGGAAGGGCAACAAAGGGATGAAAAGTGGAGGACAAGGGGGTTGGAAAAAGCGGGAATGACAGTCCTCACTGCACTTTCACTTTTCATCAAATGTTTTGGCTGCACACGGGCTGAAAGAATGCACCGCAGGGCAGCCTGCAGCTCACCTCGACCGTGCACCGCTCCCCACAGCATCCTCTCTCTGCCACTCCCTGATCCAAACCTACGTCTCAACATGTCCTCAGTCCAGGGCCAATGTGTATCCTGAACATCATCTTGGGACGATATTTGTCCACACTAAGACAAAAGAATTGTCTTCCGTTATTCTTATTTGATGGGTTTTCTTCAGAGGGCCACTGAGACTGAATACAGAGCTATTTAGAGAGTATTGCACAGACGGATAGAAGTCAAAGACAAGGGTTTGGCTCCTGATCACCTCAGAGGTGACTGAGGGTAATGGTTTTGCAGGTCATGTTGGTAAAGTTATGGCTCCCCTATGTCCATCGCTGCCTTTTACAGCTGTGTGTCTGTAGGCTGCAGTGGGAGGGGAGCTTAACTGGGTTCACTCTCAGGCATGGAGACATTGATCAATTATCTTATCTAAAATCCCCAGTGACTTAAAATAATTCCCTCCCTCTACTGATCAATCATCTACATACATACTCCAAGTTAGGGTTCCCTTCTCTACCTTGTAAAAAGGTGCTGACGTCCCAAATTAGAGTCCTGGGGTGTAAGACTAGCTATTACTGACCTAACCACAACCTACTGCTATAGTGAAGCGTCAGTTGGTTACTGTAAACTCTGTCCACGAATACAAATCAGGCAGCATAAACAAGCATCTCCTCCTGGTTACTCTCATTTTAGCTTTGATACATTGTGTTTAGAACTGAGAGTAGACGGCATCCTGTCACGAGTGTAATTTATGCTACTTCATTGAAGCTCCAAATACATCATTTACATTTTTAAATGTGTAACCTGTAGCTCAGTCAAAGCACCTGCTCATACCACATATTTAGAGATACATTCTTAGGAAAGGGCTAAATTCTATATCAAGATATATATATAAATATATATAAATATTTTGTTATATTTATTTAGATGTCAGCCTATATGTAATGCTTAAAAATACATTTTCAGAATGCCATTAACACATACAGTATAATGTGTGATCTTTGTTTAAGCAAATGCTGTCAAAGTTGAGATCCTACAGTTTTCATCTAAGATTGGTGTTATGATTTAGGATGACACTGCTGCACTAAAGACACAAGATAACGATTAAGGTTGGGGCTAAATGTGTCCCAGAGATATCAATGAGCAGAAAAAAAGGTAAAACAAAAAGGTAAAACTTCAGTATATATATATATATATATATATATATATATATATATATATATATATATATATATATTGCCGCTTCCCCCTAGAGAGAAAGATAATACTCCCATGGTAAATGAAGTTATGTATTGGGGGTGCAGGCCAGTGGAACAGTAGCAGCCAGTGCTAGGGAGTGGACCCACTCGGCCCTGAAGGCTCCCCACTGTGTACACCCTGAACCACATCTTCAAACTAAGGGCGATAAAGGGGCCAAATCCCACATCTTGTAGGAAATCCTTTTCCACCAGTTCAACAATTTACAATCAGGCTTTTCTTAAACATAACCATGGTCACAGCCACCCGCCGACATGTTGCTGCACAAAGTCACTGCACTGTCTTTCAGCAACTGACATACTACTGTACGGCAGGGCAATTGATAATTCACGCCAGGGTTATGATTAATACCTTCACAAACTCACAGAATAATCCCATCGGGTTTGAAGTGAGACACGTGCATTCACTTGAACAAAACCCTCCCATCCACATGCTGTTTTCATAAAGGGCCACTTGAAGAAACACTCACACTGTTTTCCCAGTCAGTCAGAGGTTCTCATTGTGTTGACTATTATTCTACGCTCTACAGGGTGGGCTATTTCACAGGAGGTATCGAATGATCACCTATTCTGTTTTCCCTTGAGTGGATGTAGTCACAGCATCAATGAGCCACTGTGGAGGTGCAGGCTTCTGACACGCAACCAAAAAAGGAAGCCGTCACTCATCTCTGAGGTTTAAACCACCTCAATAATGCTAAAAGGACACTTAAAGACCAGCATGAACATATAATTGCTCTCTACTGTAATTATAGGTTATATTAAAAATAAATACTTGTAAGAATGTTGATACAAAGTGATTAGCTCATGAGTTTATGTTCCGACATGCGAGTTGAAAGGTGTGAAAATAACAAAATAAATGGTCTTGCAACTAGTCCGCCATAAAGACCATGCTCTCAGTGAAGCGCAAACGGGGGGGGGGGGGGGGGGGGGGAAGGTGATGACTAAACCCTCACCCCAACACTCTCATTCCTGTCTGGCATCATGAAAGAAGCTCTTCAGTCATGACAAGTTAAAAAACATCCATCCAACATCTCTCCCCTGAGGAAAAGAGAGTAGACCTAGGTGTGGTCGCAGCTCTGGGGCGAGTGTTTTGGGTGTTGTTGGGTCCTTTTCTAAAAATGTCTTCTCATAGTAAAGTCAAGCACTTTAACCCGTAGGGCGACCTTTATTAGTTGCAGAACATGTTTGCATTTGCCGAGTCTGGAAAAAGATGATGCTGCTACCGGGCCACAGAAACCACAGTTGACCGTAGGAAGGGCCTTTGGGAGAGAGGTGGGATTGATGTTCCACTTTTCATTAGAAGAGTTTGGAGTGCTCTAAAATAAAGCTCTACAACTGACCACAATCATTCACTCAGCCATGCTGGTGACCAATCCGAGTCTGGAGCCTTGTTATTAGACGGCGGCTTGTTACGGGGTCTTCACCACAGAGCGGCGTAGTAATGTAACTTTACTTATCAACCGGTCCAGAGGCTTCCAAAGCACAACTATCCGACACACCCAAAACTGCAAACTTAATCCAATTCATCACTAAACACAGCAGAACATAGTTTACTCTCATTAATAGCAATAAACTGCATTCCACACATCAGTGGTTGCAGGTAAAACATTGTCGGATCCCAAAAAAGGAGTTTGAGCTGCAGGAAAGAGTCGTGGAAAACAGGTGAAAACAGACCTGCGGCTCCACCTACCTGCTAATGAGAGGATGTGTTGAAAGAATTAAACCGGGTATTTTTGTTGATTCATTCAAAAGAGAGCGATGTGATGCGTTTGGTCTTTGGGTGGCATAAAAGTTTTTAAGCAGTTATCAGTGTATGCTACTGCAGTTAGGACACAAAAAAGTACACAAAAAAATACATAAAGCTGGAGAAACTTTTATGGATTGTATTTATTGATGCATGAGGGAAGTAGGAGGCTCAATAAGTCTTCTACTTTCAAATACAATAAAAGTAGTTGTAAAACAAAACAAACAACAAAAAAACAGTTATGATACATTGTTTTTATTTCCCAATAATCATACTTGCATGTGCACAAGTACAGACACCGTTTGGTGAGCGATACCATCAACATGTCAAAACATCAGGTAACTAATAGATGTGTAAAATGTAATGTCAGGCAGGGTCAAAATAAACTTGCGGCCCTCGAGGCAAGAGAAAGATCACTCATAATTTTGCAGTACATTCTTGAGAATAAATAATACAATTTCAAGTAACAAGATAATGTTTAGGATTAACAATACAGTTTACTTGCCAGCAAAGCCTTCACAAAAAACAGGAAATGTTTTCTCAGAATCACACATTAAACTTTCTGCTTTTCCTTTTTTACAAAATTAAGTACAGAGTTTAAAAAGCTGTTGTGTCGCCAAAATCAGTGTTCCATTTGGTATACATATTAAGAGTTGCTGAGCTGACACTGGGCTTAATGCGCTTCAGGGAATCCTCAAAGTCCTTCATCTTGATGTTACGCATCTGTGTACCGACAAACAAGCATACAAATCAATACGGCTGCATACCGGTTCTTAAATAGGCAGAAGTGGTATTGTGAATATAGCGTTACCTCACTAGCAGCCATACTTCGGACTTGGTCTGGACCCAACTCTGTGTGAAAGAGAATTCGCATTAAAAAAAAGCTGCAGATTAGCTCATCACGGAGGCTGAAATATACACGACACTATGATGTGAGGAGGACATCTTACCTCTGATTGGCCCAAGCGCTGCATCTTTGGCTAAAGACGTAAGATCACTTCCTGAATACCCTGCACTCACTCTAGCGAGGTGAATATCAAGGAATTAATGCATGTGCACGCAATAAATAACGTAAAAGGCTGCATGGCATTTAAATATCAAACTCACTTTGCGAGAGAGGACAGCTCATTTTTGCTCAATGGATTCCTGTGCTTTTCCAAAAGGTTTTTCAGCAGTGTTAATCTGGTCTGAAGGAACAAGTTACATGAGAGAGATTGATATATATATATATATATATATATATATATATATATATATAGTAATAAACTGAAAATGGTTCCAATGTAAATACCTCCGCATCAGGCAGTGCCACATAAATCCTCTTTGCAAAGCGCCTGTAAACACGAGAGGAAAAGTGCAGTGAGCATGTAATAAATTAAGTACATAATAATTGTGCAGCGTGTGGAGTAGCAGCATGTACCTCAGTACTGCTTCATCGAGCTCCTGAGGCCTGTTGGTCGCCCCCATTACGAGCACCCTGTCATCCCCTCCCGACTGCACCTGAAACCAAGAAGCATTGTCTTGAATATGAAACTGAAGCTTTCCGAGATAACGATGACTGAAGCGCTCCGGGGCAGGTTGATGATAACGGTGTCAGAGGCTGCTCTCACCCCATCGAATTCAATGAGGAACTCGGTCTTTAATCGACGAGAGGCATCATGTTCTCCCTCCCTCCTTTCACAGAGCAAGCTGTCAACTTCATCTGGAAGAATTTTTCTTTTTAAATGAGCAGTTTATTTATGAGATGCAATTTTGGAGATAAAGTTGGCATTTGGGGCACAAGTCAATAAATAGACTAGAGTTATACGAACCGATAAAGATGACAGACGGCTGCAATTCTCTGGCAACTGCAAACAGGGCTCGTACAATCTTCTCGCCCTCTCCGACCTGTGATGGAGAAAGCAAATAAAGGTTTTTAAAAAACTACAAAAAAACCACTAAATTTAGTGTTGTGTGGAAACCTGCTACAGATAAAGAGCACTAAAAAGTGTTTTCATACATATTTAGATGTCAGAGTGGCTGCGCTGATGTTGAAGAATGTTGAATTTGACTCTGCAGCGACTGCTTTGGCCTGTAGAGGAAGCCGGGTTTGCAATTCAAATCATCGTACTGAAGCGGTTTGATCTGGACGAATGCGTTTGCTGTGTTGATAAGAACATTTTACTTACCAGCATGGTTTTCCCATTTCCAGGCGGGCCAAATAAAAGCAAGCCACGGGCCGGCGCTCTCAGGCCGGTAAAGAGCTGAAATGCATAATGTTACAAAAAGGTTTAATGTAAATCTGGAAAAAAAAGCAGAAATATAGTAAGCTGAGAAAAGATTGAGTGATCACCTCTGGTCTTAAGGCAGGGAGAATAACAATCTCTTGGAGTGCTTGCTTGGCCAAGTTCTGCCCCGCAATGTCTTCAAAGGAAACAGATGCTCCACTGCAATAAGCACAGGTGTTATTTATTACATTATTTAATTTCCACCAACAGCTGAATGTGCAGGTGTTGTAATACATTGCTTCTAAATACCTGTCGACAATTTCATTCATAATCAAGTTGGCCAGTTTGCTGTCCACATTCTTGAAGTTCTTCATGTCCCTCTTTGGTGGCTGTTTCCCAGCTGTGGGTTTCCCGTTTTGAGCCTTACCAACCCTGGGGGTCACCTTAAGCAGGAACAAAGACATCCACGTTTAATCAGAAATCTTTTTTTATATTTTATTATGCACACTAAATGTAATTTTAAAAACACCTTTGGATCAGTGGATCTGGATGGGGGTCTACCGAGAGTGGAGGGCCTGGTGTTGGTGGACACACCTCGCGCTGCATGCTGACTTTTAGGCACAGGCTTCGGTTGTGGAAGACTTGAAGTTTTCTGTGGATTACTCCTCTTAGATGCCATTGTCGCCTCTGTGAAGCGGGAACAGTATTCACATTAAGCATCACTGGTCCAGTCTAGACGTGGCCATGTCAAACAACCACAATGCCACTTACCCAAAATAGTGAGCCTATCTTTGGCCATGGTGAGATTGGTGACCATTTTATCTTGAAGTCTCTTTGCTCTGTCATATTGCTCCCCTGCTAACAAAACGTTGCGTGTGAGGCTCCCGCATGTCACACCCTGTGCAATCGAAAGTACGTTTGTATACTATACCTTGTCCCGTGATCTCTATGGCAATACCCCTCTCAAGCTCAGAAATCCCCTTCTTGTACCACTGCACAGCCTCCTCTGTGTCTCCTGGCGTCACAGGGAAGAGTGTGTGTTTATTACAAGATGCCAGAAAACACATCACACCGCCTGTCGGTCTGTCTTCCACACTGTAAACAAACCTGTGTCCGCTTCGTCGATCCTTAACGCCTTCGATACGTACTCAAAGGCCTGTTTGTGGTAGTTTGTAATAACTTCCCCACTGTCTTTGCTTTTACTTGCCATTGTTTTTGATCGACATTAACGTCACGCACGTTACCGTTTCCGCCTTCGTATTCGGCTCTAGCCCCGCCGCGACACCGGATACGATAACGGAAGGGTTGCCGTCTCCTCGTTCTCGGTTGTTACTCTGAGTTAGCCTCTTTTTAAGTGTGTACGCTTGATGCTAGTGCTCGCCATACCGCTCCGTTCAGACCCGACTGTATACAACAGGACGTCGTCGTCATCGATCGTTTTGCGGACCGACGTTTTGAAGCCTCGAGTTCAGCGTTTAGGCTGTCACCATCTTGGATTCCGGCTGTCGCCATTTTAACTTTTTGCAACCAGTGAACCGAAGTGAAGTATGGCGAAACATATAAAACACAAGGTAGCCCACCCTAAAGCATACCCTACTTTATGTTATATGTTACTTTAGTGGGACCATAATAATAACATAATTACTAAATTAACATCATACAGTAAACTCATGTTTACAATGTTTACTGAAGTAATAAATCAAGTGTGAAGTAGGGTCATTTTCTAATACACTTCACTACATTCAGCATTGTTTTTGCAAACAGAGGAGTCGCTCCCTAATAATGGAAGTTTAAAAGACACTTCCGCATTGGCTTCATTCCTTTCCGGCTCGATCCGTTCTGCGCATGTGCGGGAGCGCTTTCCGGGCAATTCTTGCTGGAAGACCCGCCTCTAGTCGCCTCTGATTGGCTACTTGCTGATAAAAACCGGAGCTTCGAACTAGATCCGCCGGGCCTGGGAGTGTCCAACATGCTCTGCAGGTGCTGGTCCGCCTCTCATCTTGCCTCTGCCTCTCCAGTATAATAAAGCCTCCACATTTTTAAAAACAAAATATGAAGAGTTTACTTAGATGTATCTATCAGACACACTTGTAAGAGTAATAATAATAAATAATCGAAATTAAAGTAGATTTCTTGCCTACAAAATAATCACAATTAAATTCAATAATGATATACGAAAGTTGTAAATAAAAAAAAACACTTGCACGCACACACACCCACACATACACGCACACACACACACACACACATTTTAAAACTGTATTAGTTTGTTTAAGGCTTTTAATTTCTGAAGTGTGGCCTATTAGTGGGAAGTGGTCAAATGTTTAATAAGTTGTATGACTGCCATATTAAATACATAGTAGTATGGAATAACCCTCAACACATCTAAACTTTCTGGAACAGATTTGCATCAACTAATTGAACCATATCTACTATCTTGGGTTTATTTATTTGGTTTAGTTGTGACTTTAACAGACACACACAACCACCATCTCTTATTTGTGTGTGAACGCCCGCATCCGCTTCAAAACATTGATACTTGCGTACCGTGCTGCGAACAGATCGGGTCCGGTCTACATCCAGGACATGGTCAAACCGTACACCCCAGCCCGTTCACTTCGCTCGGCTTCTGCCAATCGGCTCGTAGCTCCTTCACTTCGAGCTAAACACTCACCAAAATCACGACTGTTTGCTGTGCTGGCTCCTCATTGGTGGAACGAGCTCCCCATTGACATCAGGACAGCAGAAAGTCTCTACATCTTCCGTCGCAAACTAAAAACACATCTTTTTCGACTATACCTTGAATAGGGAAGGTAGAGCCGTAGTAGCACTCTAGTAGCACTTAAATGTCCCTTACCGATAGCACTTTGTTGTTTAGCACTTTAGTAACACTTAAATGGCACGTACGGATAGTACTCTGTAGTTTAGTGTTATTGAAGAGTTTGAGTTTGGACTGGTTTAATGCACTTAGTGTAAGTCGCTTTGGATAAAAGCTTCAGCTAAATGACATGTAATGTAATGTAACACCACAGAGCACAGTCCTTATTGGACCACAGCAGGTTTGGGCATGCGGTGACAAGGCGGGAGAATTAAATTCATAAAGTAAGAGTGGAAAGAAAGATAATTTATGCAGAAGCTGTAAGAGAGACAAAAGAAAAGGGAACACCGGTCAACGTCCATGGTTAGATAGGAGGGAAGAAACAGATGATACAATTGATGAGCCTTTTACTTTGGTAGAGAGCAATACATTGATCAAAGGCCTACCTCACCAGGGGATATGCGATGGCATTTGGGCTGCTGCGAACAAGAGTGTGGGAGGAGGGACGGTTAACAAGTGCATGGAAAGAGGCAGTATAGTGATTCTGATCAGAGAACCTGGTGATGATCCGTCTACTCCCTCTAACTTACAGACCAATAGCATGGACATCAAATATATGTCAGATAAAGGAAAGGACGATAATAGATAGGTTTATGAAATTGAGAAGAGAGGAATGCCGGCAAATTATCAGAAGGTTAAGGATCGGGTGCGACGGAGATTGTCAGGAGTTAGCACTTTGTCTATTTTTAGAGGGATACATTGTAAGTTTATTGTCTGCTTCACACTCCGGAGCAGAAGGTGGCGGCAATACACTAACAAGCTGGATGCCAACTAGAAGACAGAGGAAGAAGGAGAAGGGAAAAAAAAGAAAGAAGAAGAAAACAATAATCCTCTGATTCCGACTGTGACAGCTGTGGTTCTGTAATTTATGGTCTGGCTATACCATATCGGCACATTACACATTGTTTATTATTTGTATTTTGTGCCTTTCCAAATTTGACAACAGCGCCAGACGGCCTGACGAACTGCCGTGAGCGTGTCTCTCCAGCTCCCTCTTTCGCCGGCCAGCTGACGGAGCCCGGAGCTCGATAGCCAGCTAACGTTAGCTAGCTTCGCTGTCTTTCCAGTCGAACTGCCCTTTGTCTTTACGAGCAAGTCCGCTATCTGGGAGCGCCTCTCCTCTGCTGTTAGTCGACACTGGCTCTGGCAAACAAGAAATTCAACTTTGCTTCGCCTGACAAAGGGTTCAGCAGACCAAGATAGGCGGCTTGGGAAGCAAGATGTCGAACCGAGTGGTGTGCAGAGAAGCGAGTCACGCCGGGAGCTGGTACTCTGCTTCGGGTAACTGTCAACACAACACCGTCCCTTTTAGCAGTGCTAGCTGTTGATTTGTGTCACGGTTGTCTGCTTTATTGCTTTTGTTGTCTTTAAAAAAAATGTATTTTGTGCAACCGTCGTCATCTTGAGCATGACATTTTAATTTGTAACAGTCTAATAATTCCTGTATTGCCACAGCTGACGCTAACATCAGGGTGGTGGCGTTAATCCAGATGGGAAAGTCGACTCGCTAACAGGAGCTGCTGTTGACAGCCTCCTCTCGGCTGTCCCGTCGACTGGAGCTTATTCAGCGCTTCTCCTGCTCGCACGGTCATTCTTCTCAAATCAACAGACATCTGCTGCTCAACGTTTTTTTTTTTTTTACAAAGGGATCAAAGATTTGCGGAACTTCCTGGCCTACGTTACCTGCTATTTGACGAGAATAAGACATTAACGTACAAAAACCGGCTTGCCGGCAACAATTTAAAGTTAAGCCGCTCGTATTTTGTGTGGTTTGGTTGACCTCCATTAAGTTAGAGTTAGGTTCAGGGACACTAGCTGCCGTGAAACAAAGGACTGGGTAGGGCAGAAAGAGCTTCGTGTTGCACCCCTTCCCCCCGTTTCACGAGCTAGCTGCTGATTTATTGTTATGAAACACCGAAACCCTGATTGTTTTCCCCTTTTTAGAAGGCCTTACTTATGGCTTTGTTTGTAATAACCGTTTTCGACTGAACAAAAGTTACTCTCATAATAATCATAAACAAAAAGATGTCCATAAGCTACGTTCAGATCTAACGTGAATGCACCACGATCACGATGTCCTTGTTTGTTTTTTACGAAACTAATTATTGCGGTTGGACTGATGTTGACGTGACGTCACCAGCTCTGGCCCCCGGTAAAGGCGAACACTGGCAGTAAACAAGTTTAAAATTGAGTTTGATTGTACATTAAGATTATTGTTCAACCTGGACCGGAAAACAGAAGGCTCTGGATTGACAGTGAATTATTGTTATTATAATAATTACACTAATAATATTTTAATGACACTTTAATCAACCACTATTGCCACATTTAGATTTCCCCTGTAGGGATTATTACAGCGACATATTACCTTGATTGTAGTGATCCATACTTGTAGCTTTGCTGTGTCTATCAAATCCTATTTGTTTAATCTGACAATTTCAGATTTCCGTGCCGGCCCATTATGTCTTTCTTAGTCTTGAAAAGAAGCATAGAGAGATATTTTTGTTGATGTTTTTAAATTCTACCTTTTCAGGATCCCAGCTGAACGCACAACTAGAAGGCTGGCTGTCCAAAGCAGAGTCCACAATCAGACCTGCAAGAGCCATCATAGCGCCGTGAGATCACATTTAATACATTACATTACATGTCATTTAGCTGACGCTTTTATCCAAAGCGACTTACAACCATGTTACATTCATACACTGTAGAAACAGCTACAGGGAACAATTCAGGGTTAAGTTTCTTGCTCAAGGACACATCGACTAGGGCGGGGATTGAACCGCCAACCCCCTGATTGAAAGACAGACCTGCTAACCACTGACCCACAGTCGCCCCTAATACAATCTGAACCTGCCAAAAGGTATCTGAGAAAGTGGACTCATTCTAATTTGACATGTTTTTTTGTTTGCAGGCATGCTGGGTATACCTACTGTGGTGGTTGTGCAGCATATGCATACAAGCAGGTTGATCCCTCTGTTACGTAAGTCATTCAGATTTCATCTCTATTTCTTACATAAGAACATGCTTTGTGTTTCTTTTTCTGATCTTAAATCCCCCCTCTCCTCCCCACAGAGTGAACAGATGTTAGTTCAGATAGTAGGATATAGTGCTGGAGGTGTGCCTTTTGTGAATAGAGTGAGTGAGATAAAATCCTGTTGCCCTTCAGTCGTAGGGTGTTCATCCTGGGACCTTCACACCATGTGCCCCTCTCCCGCTGTGCCCTGTCACCTGCAGAGATCTATAGAACACCTCTCTATGACCTGAGAATCGACCACAAGGGTATTCACTGTTTTCACTCATGACATTGTGATTTTTTGTGTGCGTGTTTGTCGCTCAATCTCAGATGTTATCGCATGCTAATGAGGTAATTATTTAGGACCGTGTTTTCAGGGTCATGTGGGTAGTAACATAACCAGTTTGGATTGCAGTTCAGGTTTGTTTAGTGTAGAATGTAGTGTGTGTTTCCAAACACCAAATGAGGCAAACAGCCTTTTCCAGAAACACAAAGAAACCCCAAAACAACCCAGCATTTGTTTCTTTGTCGATGATGAGGTTTTTCTCAGCTAGACACTTATCAGGGTACCAAAATTAAATGAGTATGCAGCTCCAAAAAAAAAAATGACTTAATCAGTAGACACTGTCATCATAACATGCACAAATTAAAGTGAAACTCACCTCTGTTTTACAGTTTATGCTGACCTCTGGAAAACTGGGTTGTTTGAGCGGATGAGTCTGCAAACAGATGAAGATGAGCACAGTATTGAAATGCACTTGCCTTACACTGCTAAAGCCATGGAGAGGTAATGCATATAGAAATGGCATTCATTGAACTAAAGAATCAACACTATACACTTACAGAGGGAGCGGCCTCACGGGATGAAGCTTTTTCTTAAAGGTGCCTCGTGGAGTTTTCTTCTAAACAAACGTTCTATTACGCGATAAACAAAAAGTTATATTTACATTCAGTGTTTCTCAACAAAACACATTGTGTGAATCCTTGAGCTCCAACAAATGTGGTGAATGCATTTGCAAAGCCAATATATTAATTTTTTTAATAGAAGGATTTAAAATCCTGCCTATTTCATGTTTACTTGCTAGTGTTCTTCTTCTTCCCTGTCTTTGCTGTCAAATTTCAGCACATCTTGCCGTGTTACTGTCACTTGTAGACCTGTGCACTAGTGTGACACTGTCGGCAGGAATGTGTGTCGCATTCTGTTCATTCTTTTCATTCTTTCATTAACTTTCTCTACACATTGTTAACCAGAATTACATTGGTTCAAAGACGCATAGGACATGGGGTATGCATTACAGCCCTCTTCTTAGGTTGGAAGGAGTCAAAGGTATATTCTTAGTTCAGAGGAGCAGGGATCGGCTAGTAGGAAGTGAACTGAGCACATTAGCTCAACGAATGACACAATCAAATTGAACAAAGAAGTTGACTGATGAGACATTAGTAATGTAGTTGTTACATGTAGGGTACAAAAGAGCAGCGCACCAGTAGTAGCTTATCATGTAGTGTGCCATTCCTTTTCAATGATGGATGCTCTATGGAAAATAAAACTGTAATAATGCAGATTTTATTTCCACCCATGCCCATTGAACATCATTTTGACATGGAGGTGCAGTTATTGTACTCAAGTTGTTAGTTCAATAATCTGATGTTGCAGCCACAAGGACGAGTTTAGCATCGTCCCTGTGCTTGTGGGTGCCCTGAGTGAGTCCAAGGAACAGGAATATGGGAAGCTCCTCAGCAAGTACCTGGCAGACCCTTCCAACCTTTTCATTATCTCATCCGACTTCTGCCACTGGGGTAGGTATCGACAAAGAAAAGCACTGAAAATGACACTCATTCTCTGAGAGTCTTCTGCCATAAAAGTGTTTTTTGATCTGATCTTTTGCATTTCTCTTTTTGAAGGTCAACGGTTCCGCTACACATACTATGATGAATCTCAAGGGGAGATCCACAGGTCTATCGAGCATCTTGATAAAATGGTAACCGTTGAGATGTATTTGATTTAAATGTTTTAAATTGTATACATTTTTATTTTTTAAGATTAACATTTGCCACATGGACAGTTGTTATGGGAATAAAGTACACATTAATAGACAAAACAAAATGAGCCAGACCCACAATTATTATGGGTGATAATTTGTATACCTCATTTTACTTTCCTGTATCTGCTAAAAATACGCAATGTTTAAGGAAATTTGAATACAGAAGGGCAGAGAGGATGTGGACAGTATTTTCTTTTTTTGGAATTCAAAAGCTTGTTATCTTGAACACAATTTACAGAAATTACTGCTTTCGAGAGATTAAATAATCAAATTAAGCACAATTCTATTCAGAAACATGACCTTTTTCTTTGCTTCGGAAGGGGATGGGCATTATAGAACAGCTGGATCCCATGTCTTTCACCAACTACTTGAAGAAGTACCGCAACACCATCTGTGGGCGTCACCCAATTGGAGTGCTTCTAAATGTAAGTATCACAGAAGAAGAGCCTCGACAGGTGTTTTTGACTATTTAACGTCATGTAGACATGTTGAGTTCAATCGACTGTTCGCTGAGCTCTGCCTTCCTTGGTTACTGATGCCACGCCTCTACGTCAAGCTTTCTGTCCTCACCCACGCAGTTCAACCATATTGACCGTTTCATCCATCCCCTTTGCTCCTGGGTTTGTGTTTGGCTTTTGTAAAGGATTCATTAAGGCACCACCGTCCAAACTCTTCATATCGAGAGTATTGCCCTTACTGCAGCCTTTATTCACAGTGCCTTTTAATGTGGGGAAATCTAAAGCTTGACAAGCGTATAGTTGCAGTCAAAAAGCTTTAATTGGGGGAGGGGTTTAGTGAAAAGTCAATTGGAAGTGACGACCTGTAAAATACATTAAATGGGTAAGTTGGGAAAAATACCTCCTGTTGTGAGTTAGACATTCTATCCTTGTTGCCCAACTAAGTGTAGCTGTTACTGTTTTGCAGGCTGTGGCTGAGCTGAGGAAGTCTGGCTTAGAAATGGACTTTTCTTTCCTGAACTACGCCCAATCGAGTGAGTGCAGGAACTGGCAGGACAGCTCCGTGAGTTACGCTGCTGGGGCTCTCATCGCTCATTGAGGTCGACTTTCGCAGGGGCCACCGCAGCACCGCCGTCCTGCCCTCACTGTCTATCGCCATAACCCAACCCACGCCCCAGTTACACCCATTATTTGCAGAAAGGACCTAGACACTCAAAGCCAATATAGTCTTCTTTCTCTCTCTCCCTCAGCTCTCCTCTGCCTTTCTCCACCCTCCTCTCAGTTTTGATGTGTGTCTCGGAGCTTATAGTTGAAATATTTAGCTTGAAGTGCAGTTTTGAGATCATGGAGGTGCAAATGGTTAGAGAAGAAAGGAACAGTGCGTATTGTTTTGTGTTCCGAGTAAGCGTTGGGAGGGGGAGATCTTAAATGGGTTCAGTCCCATTTCGATTTTCCTGACAACAATGGATTTGAGAGGTAATAATGCAATCGTTACATTTGGGCTCTTGGCGATCTGTGCTCATGTAATTTGTCTCGGAAAAGGAATGAAAAATAAAAATTGTAGATCTTATGGCGCATTTTTAAATGTTGCCAGAAGAAAATGTAATGAGTATTTTGACTGCCTGCTTCATGCGACTTAAACTCTGAAGACGGTGTCATCGGTAGTTGACCATTCAACATGTTGTAGTTGCTAACAAAGGGCTGCACCCAAAACAGTTCACTAACTCTCCCCATTGTACAAACCAAAATTTTTATTAGTCTTACTTTATCAAATGTTATCTTTAATTCATATGTTATTCCTTTTTATTTCTCCCCTTCTCAATAGTAGACATGAAAGTATTTACTCAAGTAGTGTGGTCAGTTAAGCTCTAAAGCCATCAACATCATCTGCCCAATACATTTCTTCCAGATTCCAATTATATGCCTGTAGCATGAGAGACATATTTTGCGGGGGGGGCCAGAATCCAGTTGTTGGTACTACAGAAATGTAATCCAAGCTGGATATTGTGTAAATTACTGCAACACTGACACCTCTAGTCTTTGTTTACACTGTCACCTTGAATCTCTGGAGTTAATGAGTTGTTAGGAGATTCGGGGGGAACATTTGTTTTTGCTAATCTTGTAGAAAATATCTTTTGTTACACATTCAGTTCAGCAACGTCCACCTGATCTGCTTAAGTTGTTGGAAATGTTATTAGAGATTTTCACTAGGTAGTTATCTACATCTTTGTGTCTGTTGATACATTTTGATTTAAGAATGCCAAAAGTTATTGAGAAAATACAAGTCATCCTTATTTAAAGGTTTTCTTTCCAGTGTAGTTGCGGTCAACTAAAAACAAGTAATATATGGCCCAAGCTTTAAGATCAGCACAAAGTCATGCTTAAACCTTATAGAAATAAGGTTCACGAATCTTATCGAGGAAAGAGACAATTGTTCCACGCTGTATTTTGGAATCTATTAAAAAAACAAACATATTCACTGAATGAAATGTCAAGCATGAGGATCACTTTTTAATAACGGAAGAAAAAGTGTTTCTTTTTCATTTGTTGCAAAGTAATATACCATGTGCTCCTGCTGCCTGGAGTTATCCGAATATGTTGAAAGATTAACAAACTGCGTACAAAAGCTGAATGCAAAAACCCGATGATCCACAGCGCCAGTACGGGCTTTCAATGACAACATGACCCACTGTCTGCTGTTATTGAAATATCACTGACTTACTGTTACTGATGCGGTCCTCTTCACATTGGGCCGTCCCTCTCGGCACCATAAGAGTGCACTGAGCATTTATGTCCGGCTGAAAGATGAATCCTCCGACTCACTCGACCTCTGACGTTAATTCGAGGGAAACTGGTAAAGCATGATGATACACTGTGCTATTGTGCCTTTTATCACCGTTGCACATATAAAGTGTATTCTCACTTTTTAGTCTTATTTTAGTTTGTGTACTTTTTAGTTGTTCCACATGTACCCGACTGCTTTCCTAGTGCCCAACGATGTGTCCAGCTCACCCAGCGCTCCAGGAGTGTGACCTGTCCCCCCCTCACCTGTTCTCTCCTTTCTCCAGCAGAGAGAGGTGTTCTCTTTTCTCCACCTCACCTCATTCCTGTCGAGAGAAACATCAACACTGTTTATGAATCTTTCTTTGTCTTTTAGAAATGTTTTGTTGTTGTTGCGTAGAGAATTGGAACTTACATGTCACAAACCTAAAGTATAATACTTAACTACTCAATGGAGTTTTTTTTAATCTCAGGTTCCACTGACAAAGCATCCCAAAAGGTTCTTCTGATAAGGCCGTGGATTCATGTTACAAAACAAGTAAAATGTACTGAAAAGCAAGTCTGCTCTGGTGTCTGGTTCTTCAAGTATTTATTTACAACCGTAGACAACTACAGACTTGGTATATGCATGTTATTGTTTAATCACTGCCTTAAACGTACATTGTTATTCTTTTAAATGGGGTTACTAGCCTCTTAGTTTTTCAGCACTTCAGCAAATCAAGCACAGCATGGTCGTTTGGTTGTAAAATGTGCAATTTTCAACTTTGTATGCACTTGTAAAACATGTTTGCAGTGCAGGTCTGCAGATGCTACTAATATAGACATCCTTTGTCGAATACAGAGGAGCGACAAGGTGTATCCAGTGTATTTAGAGTGGAGACGTTTAGACATGTCACCAGCAGGGGGAGCCAGAGGATTAAAAGAAATGAATACACGGTGCCTTCATTTCAAAATGAAAATATCTCCAGGTGGTACTGCATATTTTATGTATATACACTGTTTTATAATATACAACCTATCTACTATGAAGGTTTTAATTGTCAGTTTGTGTTGAAACCGATTTAGATAGACGTTGATTCAACTTTATACAGGATGTGTTGCTTTTTAACTAAGTTGTATTTTACAGAGGCGTTTGTTATTTACAGCTCCTCCAAAATGATCATCAAATTATTGAAGCAACACCTCTCTGAACCCGTTTCAACAAACACTTAACGGTACCAATAGACGGCATTAGGCTGTAAATCTTCATGTCCAGCATTTCTACCAATTTATGCTGTCGTCAAATAGCAAAACAGCATACTTTACTACAGCTGACAATTTGTACTTATATTTGTATTGTTATAGGGTCATTAATTGTCACACTGTCGTACATGAACACTGGATCGCTTATATCAAACCACTAACAAGAGAATGTTACGAGTCCACACACACACACACACACACACACACACACACACACACACACACACACACACACACACACACACACACACACACACACACACACACACACACACACACACACACACACACACACACACACACACACACACACACACACACACACACACACACGTGTGGTTATGTAGTGCGTATTTGCGACTCCATGCGGACTTTAATGACTCAATTGTCTGTTATCCGCGTCAAGTGCTTCCTCTTACGTCATTCTTTATTCCATCTCCCTCATTGATAAAATATGAGTAGAAAAGGAACAGAAAAATGCATAGTCAGTAGCTCACACCAGATTTACAGACGCGACAGAAACACAATCGGAGCGACATCATTTGAGAAGCAGATGTTGCTGCGCGTGGCTGTAAACAGGAAGGCCGGCCACATAAGGCTTTCAGCGACGGGCTTGACAACGCGGTTGGCTCCGGTCCCGGCTTTGAGAAAGCTCGCGCTGTTGACTCGGAGCGCTCATTCCGAGGTGGAAAGGACAACATCACCTGGAACGATGTTCGTGCCCGCGCTGTGAACGCGGCAGCACTTTGCGGTCCAGATTCCGACGCACCCATCTGTTGGCTTCAGGGGTAAAAGAGGCCGTTTGCATTCCTTTTAAACTTCGTACGGAAACTTAATATCGGAGGTAAAGATAAGCGCGACCCTGCTATATGCACTGCCACGGGGACTTGGTCAGCTATCTCAGCTGCGGGATGATGCTGGCAGGACTCGGACACTTGGTTTATCACAAGAACATACAGAAGTCCTACGGACGCCACATGGGACGCTCTCCTCCGGCCAGGACCGTCCCGGCCAGGCTGGCTTGGTTCCTCCAGGAGATGCCCGCGCTCCTGGTGCCCCTGCTCCTCATGCTCAGCAGGCCTGTGCCTGCTGAGCATGAGGAGCAGGGGCAGTACCTGCTGCTCGGGACCTTCTGCATGCACTACTTTCAAAGGTAAGAGCAGAGGCGAGCCCCGTGTTGACCAGTTCATGTGAATGGGGTCATTCAAAATACAAGCATCTATACAATGTGTCAGCACGACAGTTGATTTACACTTGTCACACTGCTGTGCTTATGGTTTGTCCTCATATTTACTAATATATTCTCTTTTGCCGATATAATAATACATTTATTTATATAGCACCTTTAAAAACAGGGTTTTCAAAGTGCTCTACATAGAAGCAAGGTAAAAACATAACATCAATACAAGTACACATTTCAGAAAATACATGAGGCAAAGGACACAATAGAGGAATAGAAAATTACAAATACAAAATAAAGCAGAACAGACAAACTAAAATAGGGGAACCAAAGAAGGATAAAAGGACGACATCTTGGAGGTAATAAAAGGTGTACCAGTCCGGTTTTGGGGAGTGGATTCAGCAGGAAGAGTAGAGGGTGGTGGGGGAGCTGTACCAGTTCCTAATTTCGTTGCCACCATCTCGCTCTTGGGGAGTGCATCACACCTATCATTTTCTATATTGACTTATTTTCTCATATTTGTCTCTTAGCCTGCTTTGTGTGAGCAACAAAGGTTCTAACACATGATTCACCAGTGAAAGATGATTTTTAATAACTAATCCTGATCTCAATTTGCAGTAATAATAATGGAAATTTATATATTTGTAATTGACAGAACACTAAAATGTGGTATGGTCTATAATCACGTTGCCATTGTCTGGCTACTAGATGTACAGTATGTACACAGCCACTTTGTAAGGGAACGCGAGAAGCAAAACACACAAAAAGGAGCTTTAAAAAGGAGATTTCCAGCTGCTATAATCTGAAGGACAAAACACTAAGACATGTATTGGCAACCATGAAGAATGAGGCTTGATGGCGCCTTTTTTGCCTGCACTTACATGCTAAGACATTCCCTCAAAATCTCTCCCCGTCTGTTTTCTTTGCATGTACCAGCATGGATAAAATGCACTGTTATCCCCCTCGTCTTTCCACCGGCTGTCTACCATTTCTTCACCAATCACAGGACCTTTGTCTATTCCCTGCTGACCAGAGGAACACCTTTCCCACTGGGCGTGATGCTGTCAGCGGGCGTGTTCTGCTCTCTGAACGGTTTACTGCAGGGCCACTATCTGCTGCACTGTGCCCAGTTTGATGATGAATGGTCAGCTGACTATCGCTATAAAACTGGTGCGAGCAATATTTAGTCTTTGCTTTTGAAAACGTTTCATTTTAACAATATGAAATACCCAATGAGATTTTTTTTAATCTATAAAGATATACAAATGTGATTTTAATTTATTCTTTTGCTAGGCTTACTGCTGTTTTACATTGGCATGGCCATGAACGTACATAGTGACTATATTCTACGCAACCTGAGGAAACCAGGCGAAGTAGTTTACAAGATACCCACAGGTAGGAAACAAGATCCCACCTGAACAACCTCCTGCTCACTCTGACCTGGGAGTGACCTGCTCTTATCACTCTCCTGCAGGAGGCCTGTTTGAATATGTGTCTGGTGCCAACTACCTAGGAGAGATAGTGGAGTGGTTCGGCTATGCTGTCGCCACCTGGTCCATTCCGGCACTCTCATTCGCCGTGTTTAGCCTGTGTTTTATTGGACCGAGAGCCTACCACCATCACAGGTGCCTAAACACTGACAGTGCATATTGCCAAACTACCTGTACATTAATTACCATGCTGTTTCTGAGGGATGGTTGTTATCTTCTACTCCTCTGTTGCAGGTTTTACCAAGAGACGTTCAAAGACTATCCAAAGTTCCGAAAGGCTTTAATTCCATTCATCTTCTGAGAGAAAAATAACCTGACTGTCATCTTGTAAGGGCAGACAATAACTCAAACCAGCAGCCAAACACAAGCACAGCATGAGAGTCCATTTCCTGTTCCTATTGTATTTTTAAACCGAAATTATGCCCATTTTACTACACAACAATCTGTTTTGGTTTTGCTTGCAGTTATTATCCGAAACTGTTATGGACTAATTCACTGTTCAACTCTTTATATTAAAACTGCTACAGAAAGAAACTTGCATAAAGACATTGATGCAATCACTTGGTGTACATGAATATATTTTGTGATGTGCTATACACATTTATTTTAATGCAGACACAAAATGTACAGACTGCAAAAGAACAGAGCAAATGTCACATCTCATCACTCTGAATGTAACTGGGCTCTGATCTCAATTTGTCTGTCATGCAACACATCGAAAACATTGTGATCAGGGAGGCGTTTGTGAAACCTTCAGTTGCCAGAGGTTGGTCTTTGTATTTTTATAGTTGTCAGGTTGTGAAATTATTTCAGCAAATCAGCAGGTTGAGACTGGTAATACTTTGCCTGTAAGATAATGTAATTACTAAATGCTTGGTATTATGTTGGCTAAAAACTATGTGGCAACTGTGCAGCACCACCTAGTGCTGACCAAAGACAACTGCAGCAGAAACATTCTGGTTTGGATCAAAGTGGAGCAGGGATGACGTATTTTAATTAAAGGCCAACCTACTGGTTGCCTCGACAAAAAAAAAAGACAATGGAATTTTTCAATTGGATTTTGGATTATGGTAGAAAAGAAGATTTGTGGCGATAGTTACACATGTTGCAAGATAATCTCCACAAATGAACACCACTTTTATGATTTTTTTTTTGCATTTAGCAGAAGTAAAAAGACTATATAGAAAGACGACGGCGCACTGAGAGGCACAGAAATATGTGTTAGATCTGTATGCTCCTTGTAGTTTGGAGACCACGTTCACACACGATATGATTTTAGATGAAACCTTCACTGCACAACATGATAGATAATAGCCTACAATCTTGTGTTAAAAAAAGTACAATTACACAGAAAAATAGCATTTGCTACAAGTTGTCAACAAAGAACCAATCGGCTCATCGATCAGGTGACCGCCAAGCGTTTCCCATCATGCCCCGGGTCTGCCTCGATCTCGTTAGATTGTCGTTGACGTCGGAGCAAGTCAGACACGAGTCTAACCGGCATGCATTGTGCGCCGATTGCCAGGGATCGATTCAGGCCGGCTAATCTCGAACGAGCCTGATCCCGATCTCTTTGGTAAAGGCGGACTGTGATGAGGTTCTGTCATCTCATTTAGCCAAAACCTTCAATGCTGTAGCACAAGCTGTTGTATATTGTTCAACAAAACTCTCTCAAAGAACAATCTCTTAAAATTGTGTTGAACTTTAAAAAATATTTTTTAAGCATCTCACTGAAAATCCATCCCATGAGACAAGGGGACAGGAAGTGCAAAAACGCTAACTCACTTTTGGGTTTAAGGACTCTAAAGTGAAACTTTGATCATCCAATAAAGAGCTGAATTCTTTTCATTCACTAAATATGTATATACTCAAACATCATATCATTAACAAAGCGGTAAATCCCAAGACAACATTCAGATCTTTACACAAGGCAATGCCAACACCTCGTATCAAAATGGAATATTACTTTTTAAAAAAAGAAACACCATTCATTCCTCATTGTGACCATCACAAACTATAAAGTTCCACACTGGATAAAAAGCCTATTCTGCTAGTTCATATCTTGAATTAAATATCGCACATCCAGTGCAAGATTAGCAGTTTCCACGGCAACTTGCAAGGCATTGAGTTTCGCCGTGAAGGAGTCGAGCACGCGTGGCTGAACAGCTGCATCTCTAGACAGAGGTGCGGGTGAGAACTGTGGGCAATTAGTGTTGAGGTAAGTCCACTTCTGATTCGGGCTACTTTCCATCAGGCCACAGCCACAGACACCCGAGCTATCCTCCTCCACGAGTCCTTTCAAGCAATCTGCCGGGTGAGTCCAGTGGTGAGCGTGAGTCAGATCCATGAAAGAGTCCCCGCCGTCGTGCTCCAGCGCGGCGGCCACAGACTCCAGAGATTGGCAGAAACCGTCCACGCCACGAAGGAGCTCCGTCTGTGAGCACCCAAGGGCTGATACGGTCTCTGGGACTTCTTTCATGCTCTGAGAGATGAAAATAAGACCACAATGACGACATGTTGTGATCACGGCCGACTATGAGGTCACGGTCTCTGTGCATCCGAATGATGCAAAAAAATGTCTGAAACGGCTAACTGTGGCAGTGAAGATGGGCCGGGTGAGGTGACTGAAGAAGGCAGTCACTGAGGTGTCGTCAAAAATGCGACCCGACTGCACATTTGTGTTCACCGACGCGATATACACACACAAAATGATACGACAAACTAAAACAGTTGTAGTTGTGATAGGTATTCAACTAGAACATGTTTTTGTGAACTATTGATGATCTGTTCTGCAATTCTTAATTAGCAACTTTACTCTTTCAATCAAAATATTACAATTTTTAGCCTCAACTTCTCAGAGAGCACAAATATGTGGGATATGTTTTGAATGTGCAGAAATCACATTGACAATGGATCTCACCTTGTGTCTGACGTAAGCAGCCAGGTGGGTCTCTGTGCACCCACCTCCAAGTAAGGCGGATGGTTCTCTCAAGGTGAGCCCCAACACATGTTCAGTCTTCTGGCACGCCACCTTCAACCAATAAAAAATGAACACATCAGTTCATCCGTTGGGTTTGCCTCACATTAATGGACTTTCCAAGCCGATCTGTGTGTAAAAGCACTTTTTTTTTAAGTGCTGCAGAATAATTTCATTTCTCGCCTGTCCATATTGGTGAGAAATGAACGCCACACCAATTGAGCTTTATGAGGCCATACATCATAAATCATATTTCTTCTTTTCTGCTTCTTGTGCATGGGCGACCAAAAAGGTATCACATCCTTCAATACATATCTCTCCCTCTGTATCGTACCTTCAGCTCACTCAACATAGTCTCGTTCCTGTGGCAGAGGATCATCGTGCAGATGGACGACTCCCCAGAAGGGTGTAAATGCAGCATCGTCTTGGATCCAAAAGGCTTAACACTGAGACCCCTCACCTTCCCGTAGGCCCTGGCTGGGATGGTGGTGTGCAATGTGGCCACAGGTTGAGCACCTGTCGGTTAGAGTGGACAGAACTTTAGGGACACACACACACACACACACACACACATACACACACACACACACACACACACACACACACACAGAGAGAGTGAAATCTTCAAACCATTGGGCATCTTTGATAACTTTGGGACGTAACATACCCGTGGTCTCTGAGAGCTCGTCTATAATGATATTAAGTCAAAGCAATGGACTCCGGACATTTAGAGGCCTACCCGTCAGCTGAGCGAGTGGCTCCATGAGAGCGATTCCAAGTCTCTCTATCACTACGACACCATGACTCTGCAGGTAGTGCTGCAGGACAGGGTGCACGACCTTCTGGCACGCGCAGAGCTTCACCTCATCCCGGACCACCCGCTTGCCGAGCTCCAGGAGCTGATCCAGTATCTGCGAGTCCGTGTCTGCACCCGGGTGCACGTCAATCGTCCCATCTCCCAGTTCAGCAAGATCTCCGGCCAGGGACGCACTGAACACCACCACGCGCAGTGGATTGGAGTGCGCGCTCTCCGACCCGTCGACAAGCAAGACGTCGAGCGCGTCCACCAGCAAACCTGGAAACACTGCAGAGTTTAGCACAGCGTGGCCTTCAACGCAGACTGTCACTATTTTGCCGAGAGTGACTTCCCCTGGGCTCTGACAGGGCACGGTCAGCAAAAAAGCCCGTACAGCCAATTTGCTGACGTGAAGTGCCTCCGGCTCCGTGAGCGCGCACGCTGGTTTGCTGGAGATAACGCTGCGAGCCAACGCGACCAAGCTGTGACTGCTGCAGAAGTCGAGCTTAACTTTACAACCGCAGTCCTCCCGTTGGAGGTAACTGGTGCACAGCCCCAGCAGGTGCGTGTTCACTCTGATGGCCACGCCTCCACGGAGACCGGACCGTGTCGCGTGCTCGATAAGGGATAAACAAAGAACGGCGGCAAACAAACCGCAGTCACTGAAGCGAGAGACGTGGTTGAGGATGGAGGTTTTGATCAGATTGATGAAAGGCTGCGAGGAGGAAATGGCTGGGAGGAGAACGGAGGAGGTGGAGGTGGTGACGACGTGTCCTCCGATGTTGTTGTGGACTTGTTTGAGTCTACCCGTTGGGCCAAAACACGATTTCAGAAGCTGCTTCAGCAGGTGGAGCTTGTTACAAATGTCGGTGTTGTCCAGCGGCAGGTCCGTACAGACAGACGGAGACTTCTTGTCGAGTCGAGACATCACTGAAGCAGAAACGTCTCCGAGCAGATTAACAAGACCGCTATCAACGTTAGAAAGTGAGTTCACTTTTTGAGTGGCAGCTCTTTAGGGAACTTTGTCCACAGTAATCGCCTTTGCTCGCCACGGACAGTGAGAAATCTTTAACATTGCCTGACATAAAATAAAGACATTTGGGATATAGCTACCATTTATATATTATACCAACACATATAAAATAATCTCATTTTTACTATTTTCATGGCTATTGTATGATTACAAAAAAAGATGTAAATACATTTCGACAACATACTATCGAAATGTTACATAATACAGGCTCTTTTAAAGCCAACTCGTTTCCATGGTAGCGCGAACAGCGTTGCGTTGGAGCGGGGTCCGACTGGATAAACAGTCGCATTTTCTCACCAATCTCAAACATGGCTGCTTTTACGATAGATATTCTCCTTAAAACTCCGTAACTCCACAGTCGCCTTGCTGCAGTCTTCCCGAGGTGTTTTGAAAAACTGAGACTCACACCGGTTTTGCAGTTGTTGGACGACGAACTAAACGTGACGTCATCTCCTGCCGCCTCAACGACTAACCGATTCAAAGCTGTTGGCGGTATGTGTATGAACTCTGTCGTGAATGTGTTTATTACACATGTGTAGTGTGAGTCGCGTGTCATTCGCCGATGATGGCGTAATGCTGAGGCCATCATGTTGTTTGTTAGCACCGTTAATAATTCGTCTCGTGAGCCCAGCTGTTAAAATTCGTTGAACTGATAACCAACGTTAGCTAATAACTGATACACGAGCACACCTTGTTTAGGTTAGCGCTAAACCCCTAATACATGTCTATAAGAAATGTGATGCTGTGTAACTAGTTAACTAATACCAACCCTACCACTTTATCTCTGAGAGATGTATAGCACGGGGTGGTCGGTTCAATGTGGAGTACCATAGAGTGTCTAATAAGCAAGCTCGTGTTCATCTCTTAGAAAGTTGGTAAACTATATCTGTATTATATGTTGTGTTATTAATAAACTACCATTTGTGGTGTAATCTGTGACTATACACTTTTTTCAGGTGTAACTAGCTGACTGCTGTGTTCTCTTCAATGGCTCCTCTCAAATTTGCCATTAAGGTAAGTGAACATTTTAATATACAGCATACAGAGTATTGTAGTAGAGTGTTGAATAAAGTGATAGTATGTATATTATAGTGTTATATTAAACAGCATTGTGTAATATTAAAATGTTCACTATTTATGTGCAACACCTATTAAAACGTTGGCCTTTACATCAGTTGTGTGACTACCATTTGAATAAAGCTGAGATTGAACATACAGAGAGAAAATTGCAATGAAAAAGCTCAAACATATTTTCAAGAAGTTATCATTTATCTCAACATTTACATTTAATGTATTTTAGTTATAATGACTTATATATATATATATATATATATATATAACTTAATATATATATATATATATATATTTTATTTGATCTGCTCAGGACCTTCCTCAGTACACTTTATTCAGCACTGATGCACCCATGCTCGTTACATCGTAAATACTGCTATGACGTTAGTTTCTAACATATTTATTGCAATTAATACGGAGGGGTCGGTGCTTTTCAGTGATCAGAAAGCCTCACTTAAAACACACATATAATGCATACAACTACGGAGCCTACTAGAGAATATAATAGAAGAAATTCATTCACACTTATTATTGTTATTGTTACTAACAACTGCTACAGACACTTACAGCAATTGGTCTATGTTAAACCAGCTGTTGTGCAGTATGGGAAAAAAATACAGGATAATGTTTAATATTATGGTGCATCGCCCTCTACGTTTGTCTTATTCATTGTTTTGTCCCTCTCAGTAGTGAATTATTTGGCCACTAGAGGGAAGTACAGACACATGTTGCAAGTGTCTTGACTTCACATTTTGACGTTGTCATTCATCCTTTAGAACACGTTATTCAGAGTTTCTGGACACTTTTTGCAAATCTCACTCGACTGTCTCCCCGAGAGCCTTTTGTTAATGGTCACAGCCTTACAGAGCAAGGGAAACTCATTCTATTAAAAATCCAAGCTGTTCATCCTCAGTCTGATGTTCTGTCAGGAATAATGCACATCAGATGTTTTTGTTAAGTGCAGGAAAAGCCACTGGTCTCTCTTTTGTTGATGTTTCATTTATTGAGAGTTTTGGATGAGGGCTGCAGACATTTGCACTGATCTCTCACATCCTCCATAATGCCATGTGTGCCTAGTTGACCAGATATTGCATTCACCCCCTTTATTTGTTTCATATGCATGCCTGCATACAGCCCTCCCCCTCAGCTGGTTGTGGGAGAGTAAAACCCTGGAGGTTCACGGAGGGTTCCTTCCCACTGGGCACATAATGATACTGTTGTGTTACTCTTCCTGAGAAAATGGACACAGCCTCTACCATGCTTAACCAACTAACCACAAACAAGTATGTTAGAGGGGATTAAACAATAGCATTCTAGGCACGACCCCGGACTCCTCTTTCGCAAAACGCCATTACTTCTGTGTTTAAAAAATAAAATAATGTAATTAACTTCCAAGGATAGTAAAGAACAAACATCTGCACAGACACATTGTTTTCACAAAGGCATGTTGCAAACTCAGTTCGACAGCTTGCACAGAGCATGGATAATTTATGCAATTATGAGTCAAGTTCTTGGATTCCCCATAACATAGGCTGTTCTGAAATGTTTTCTTTCTCAGACAATGTTTTCAAAGCAGCTCCCTCCCTGGTCTTTGAAAGGAGGAGGTGCTGGTATGCTCCTTCTTAAATAGGCTTAAGACTATATAGTGACCTGCCACTTCTCAGACCTCCCGAAAAAGGGCCTGCAGGCTAAAACACTGATCCACTGAAGCGGTTGCTGTCTGCCAGGACATTACCGCTGTAGAGCCCTGCAATCTGCCTTCTATTAGCAATATGCACTGCTGACTTTCTAACCATCCACTGTAGTAGGATGAGACCAACGTGTTTTTTAAGAATAAATAGACTGAGGTATCCCAGAGCAGTTTAATGTCAGAGGTTTATGTGCTGTTTAGTGTTGTTGTCGCGATGCAGATGACCTCATATCAGGCCACACAGCTTGCCTCTGTGCAAAATCATTGCAGTGTGATTGGAAACATTTTGACCCTTTCCAACTTGTGGAAATGAAAGTGACAAGAATAACGATGTAAAAAAAGCCACCTTTAATCTCAACACATTGCTGGACAAAAAGTGCGTGTCCTAATTTGGCCAAACGCTTCTCAGCCTGCTGTTTCGCTCTTTAACAATTTCTCAAGAACTTCTGAGGTTTGTTTGCTTAGTATACCTGAATATATTCCTGTCAGTTCTTGCTGCTGGAATTCCACTCCTGGGTTGTCTCTTTTTTTTAATCATCAAATATAAACAACTCAGGTGTGCTAACATTCACATGAAGGGGAGCAATTGCACACAAAACACTTCTGCAAACTATCTGCAAACTACATTTGCGCCAATAATAATCAAGTCTCAGGTTCCACCGCTCAGTATCTGGCTGTTAGAAAAATTGGATAAGAGAGTTGTCTTTTATTTATTTTTTTCCCTTGAAGGGGAAACCCAGGTGACTCACAGTACAGAGAGAGCTTGGGAATGAGGGCAAACGAAGCCCGAGAGCAAGATTGTCACACCCACAGATCTAAAGAGCTCCCCTGGGTTCTTTGCAGACTTGCAGAAAAAGAGAGAGAGAGAGAGAGAGAGAAAGTCAGAAAAAGAGAGAGACAAAGGGGGAGTGGGAGAGATGCAAGTTTTATTGAGTGAGACCGCATCTGCTGCCCCTTCTTTCCCAATGTAAACATCTGCGGCTGGTTAGTGTTAGCCTTTGAGCTAAGTGCAGTCCGAGAAGGTCTGGTTCTTTTACGGCGCGATAACAATGGCAAAGGGCAGCGAGGTGGGGAGGTGGGTGAAGCTGCTCCAAGAGTTTGGGCCCCGTGCCCAACCCGGACCAGCACAGGCGGGAGGACGGAGAGCAGGCTCTGGGAGAGAGATAAGGGAAGGTAGAGTGTTTTGGGAACTGAGAGTGATATAGACCAGAAAGGGAAAGGAGCTGTCGGTGGGTTTGAGTTGGGATTTGTTTATTCACAGACAGAAAATATGAAGGCATTTTCTCATGTTGTGCTGTGGACTGGGGGCAGCTTCGATCTCGGGTGTTTCTCATGTTTTTGTCTTTGTTAAAGCCTTTTTCCCCCCCAGCAGGTCATGGTTATCAGATTGGCAGTGGGGAGAATTAGGATAGCGAAGTTGAGCTGAGCTTGCAGGAAGACTCGGCCCTTTTCATTCCCCGTTTGACAGCGTACAAAAGATGGCACAATAAAGGATTTGGTATTAAGTAGCGCTCCTTGCCGCCTCTCATTCAGCCCCCAGCCTCTGTTCATAACTCTAAAAGGCCTGTGCAAGACAGAGAACAAAACCGTGCTGGCCCACTTTAGCATGTATGAAAGGAGTAACTTCCTCTAGAATTTGGCCCTTTTATCAAACCTTTCTTTCCAACAACGGAGAGACAGTTGCACAGAGTATTGCCTTAAATGCGTCAAAGCAAAGAACACAAAGTAGGAGAGCTCATGAATTAATAAATGAATATGTCGAGTTAATGGAATCCGTCAGGGGTCCTGCTGATGGTAGTGTAGCGACTGTGTTGTGAGAGAAAGGCATTTGTGGTAGTATTTGCTGAGAGTTGTTATTCTTGCATTTTTGTTTCGTTTTCACTCTTTCATGGAGCATATTGGATTTTTTTTAAGGCACTTTCAAATTGCTTTACAGAGATCTCACCAAAGAGTAGCTAGGGGTCATAGTTCACGGCAGAGTTCAGGCTAGAGATCCACTGGTCACTCTTTGTGCTGGGATTTGACAAATTTAGACCACGTGATGCGATTGTATTCGAAGCCTTTGTGTAAAATTAGATTTTGCCGTATTTTGCCACAATCAACGCAACCTTCCTTTTATACAAGCTCTGATAGCCTGGACTCAAAGATTGAACAGGGAAATTTGGCCCTCCACCAAATCCCCAGTTTTGCTGAGCTAATGAATTTTTTCTTATTAGCGTAATTGCATTAGCTTTCCTGACAAAATCCCCTTATTTCTTAGAAGCTCGGGGAATCACATGCTGTTTTTTTGTAAGAGGCAGACCAATGTTTGTTATTAATGTCCAGTTCCCAGTTGAGTCTCGTCTGCTGCTCTAATGTGATAAAAGGAAGTTAGTCTAAGGCTTGCTAGATGTCTGGCTTTCAGCCCAAAATACAGACTCAATCAGAAGCTCTGAAGCCACTTTAGGGGATTCACCCTCCTGCGTCTCATTCAGTGCCGCACTTCCTACACTGCTCCCTTCATTCCAGGATATTGATCAAATTAACCTTGTGTGCCGCTCTTTTGAGCTTGCATTAGCTTGTGTAATTTTGAGCCATGTTCCCGAGAAGACTGATCCTTATCAGGATCTACTCAAGTGGCGGCCCAGGGGATAGAATATGAGAAACGGCCCTCATTATAAAACATTCCGATGCCACAGCACCAATAACTTTGCACACAGCACTTCCATGGAGGTACATTTACATTTCTATGACACATTGTCAATATTATACATTTATAAACATTTAAATGTATACCTGATAGACTGGTAACTCATGTATACATTTTAATTCATACCCGATAAACTAGTACCTTGTTGCAGCGTTGCCATACTCATCTGTGAAGCTATTCAGAGGGCTCAACAATCAGAGAATATAGTCGGGATACCAAAACCTTTCCGGCGTGTGTGTGTGTGTGTGTGTCAAGTCCAACCCCAGGAAACCCATGTGGGGCTCATCCGTGAGTCGGTCCCTGTGTTTTGATTGACAAGGTCGGACCCTCTGTTGCTTGGCTTTCCCACACGCTGGTAATTGTTGAAGGCAGTCAGCTGAGGCCACCAGTCATCCGTGGACCGCTGTGAGACAAAGGGCAAAGGATGGGGAGAAGACTTATCTGTAGGGACGAGCTGATTCTGACAGGCAACATGCATACATTTTATACACGAGGAGCTTGCACAAAAATGGGGGCTGTGTTCTGGTCCATGGCATATTGTTGTCTTTGTGAAGGCATGTTTTTATGGAACGAGTATTGTTTATAATTTGCTAGGTTTATACAGGAACTACTCCGTAATTAACAGTTTTCTTTTTTGAGCTTATCACATTTTGAAGTTTGGACTTCTGTGGTCCATTTTGTTCTATTTCAAGATATGGATTTATAAGACAAAAGATGACAGCTTAATTCATTGCCTATAAGAGATGTAGAATAACATTCATATACCAGTTAGTCTTAGTAAAACTGATGCAGAGACTTACTTGAGTACAAGATAGCACACATTTTGGGCTTTTATATTAGGACTTATCCTGCAGAAGAACAGTGCCTGCTAAGAACGTGGCTTCACTTCAATCATTATTGCAGAAAGACAATGAGAAAGGAAAATGCTCTCATGGGAAAAAAGAAAAAATATTTGTCAGCTTGATCTGCTCAAAGCCAGTATTTAGCCGTTTAATGTCACTTGATGCAAGGTTCCCAGCCCAACTTTAGTTTTATAACGATGAATCAAACTCTTTTTAAACAAGAGGAGGAGACAACTGGAGAGAGTTTGCAAGTGTAGGCTTGTGACTAGAAGCAGGACCTAAGTGGTGGAGGCCTTCCCCGACACACACAGTGGAGTCTTCCTCTCGCGTCATCTTGAGAACCATTTGTAGGAACATCCCTCAAGTCTGGATTGAGTTTAGTCATTCTGTCTGCAAGGGGACGAGTTTGTACACACTCTTTTACAGTTACACGCGGTGAGCCTGAAATCTGGTTCTGGTTTTGTCTTTCTCCGACTTAGTTTTTGCTACCCCACTCAGTTCAATGCTTTTTTTTTGCGGCATTATCACTGTGGGTTTTGGGCAGTACTTGTTGCTCCTCTGTGTCGTGTTGTGGGTGGTCTCAGTCCATCCATTACTTCCTTGTCCAGGGAGAGGCGAAGTTCACACGAGACCCACATCCATTTGCTCTCTGCAGTGGGCAGCTTTTGCACTCATGTGTAAACTATAATCAGGCCAGCATGAGAAAGATGTAACGGCAATTTAACCGGCCGCGGCATTTCTGGCCTGCATGTCCCTTGGAGCTGATTGTCATTGACACAGTGACGTCGTGCTTCAGGAATCCACTCGGCAGCCCTCCACTCAGCTTTCGACAGCACTCAAGAAGTTGTAGTGCAGAAGTGCAGAAACATTGCAGAGTGCTTTAGGGCAGATCTGAGGAGTTTCTACACCACTCTGATGCAAAGAGGGTAATCCCAATTTCTGTGCAGCCTGTTATGACTTGAGGCAGTGACTGTATTGCTAAAGTTTATAGAAGAAAAAAAACATACATTTTACCCTGAGAGTGGGGAAATATGAGGAGACAGACGAGGCCATACTTTTTTTGTAAAGAGGTTGGTAAAGAGATGGCTAGACAGAGAAACAGGAGGGAGGGGACTGCTGTGAGAGGCCTGGGGTGATGTTTGAGGACACAGGGGGTCGTGGTGGTTTGTCTCGCTGTCAATCACCCACACTCTGATTTCCTTTGTTGTCTGTGAGCTCAATGCCCCTCAGCAATCTGTGGCTGTTCTTCCTCTTTGTGTTACAGTGTGGGAACTTTGCTGTGCTGGTGAATCTCCACGTTCTGCCCCTGGGCGGCCAAGAGGACGCCGGCTGGTTTACCGTGGAGCACATTCAGGTACAGACACAGGGAGAGGGGCGTGCGTGTGAATACGTGTGTGCGTAAGTATATGGCTTTTGTTCAGCTGGAGGCCTTATCAAAAGTCAGCAGCAGCGTGGAATTTAAAATGACTGAGCCTTCGGCCCGTTCTTCTTGGGGGTTTTCATTGTTGCAAAATGGTTCTAATCTCTCAAACTAGCCACTTGTGGAGTTGCCTTACCGACCTTTCACTCGAGACTTCGGCTGTCCTGTTTTCTACCTGTGCTCATCATTAATCTTTACTTGGAAAGTCCAAAAACAACTGCCGTTGTCTCATTTGCTGTGCTGCATATCTGCACACTGTCTTTAGGAGGTTACTGCCCTGGTTCGAGAGGCTGTGGACCAGAGGGTTAAGCAGTACACAGACTCCCTCCACAATGGAAGACAGCCCAAACAGAAGAAGGAGCTGACACCTGCTTCAGCCTTTTATGTGAAAGGTAACACACAATCTTGTGACCTTCATTACACTGCCTAAGAGCCAAAACGTCTCTAATAGTATTTATTATGCCCCAGTTTATTGCTTTACGACCCACTGCTGTATGTGACATAGTTCCTTTATGTGTTTACTTTGATCATTAGTTTAATTGTTTTGGGTACAAGTACTATTTATTCTGTTTTGAACTCCCTGTTGCTCATTCCTTTGGAATGTAGTCATCTTTGTCTTCACTTTCTATGATCCAAAGTTGTTTACTTTGACTATGAACTCAAAACTCTTATAATTCACTTGGACTTCAGTGCAGAGATATTTGCCTGTGTGCACGTAAGTATGTCACTGAGCTCTGTGGAGGATGGCAATGGGAAACTAAAAGGAGTTTCTACCATTTTGAGGAGAGTGTGGGAGGAAAGACTACAGAACTAGTTGGGACACGGCGGCTCTCTACGCCCAGGGTGTGACCCGGAGGCCTGAGCTGATAGGAGTTTTTAATATTGCGTTGCACTGTTTAACTTGGCACAAAATACAAGTCAATTGAAATAGTTAATGCTTGTTAACCTTAATGTGGTGTTGGCACACCTGTGTTTATCTGTACTTGTCTGACACATTCATCTACATTCAACCAACTATATGGAGAGACAAATCAATAAATAAGGATCCAATGTGAATAGGCCAATTCAATTCATCCCTATTTCTCCAATGCAAGTGCATTTCCCCAGCCACCCACACACATGCCTTTGAAGTCCTGCAAGTCTAGCTTCAGAGGAGCCCCCAGCTGCATGTTGTAAGGCAAACAGGTTTGTCACAGGTAGCAGTTAAGGGCAGTTAAACTGGGCTCACTCAGCAGGGCAGGCCTGACTGAGAGAGTGGGATTACAGGGCACTTGGTTCCATAAAGTTTCTCCTGTGGCTGCAGCTCTGCCTCTCACGCGACTCCCCTCCACTTTACTCCTCTCATCCTCTCAAACTGTGCATTCACGTGTGCATTTGTTTTTACAGGCACGGACGCTCGTGTACTCGTTAATAAACCATAATTTTCTTGACGGAACGTACAGTCATCATCAAACGGGCAAACTGGTTGCATGCATGTGCATGCATACGTCGGCACCAGTGAGAATCAAAAGTTGCCACAGTGTGTTGGAGAGATGCATCCTCCCCCTGGGCTAGGTGTGAACAGGCTGGCAGTGTACGGTTACTGAAAAGCCTGTCTCATATTTCCCATGACAGACTGAGAAGAGACAGACATCTCTAATGATGGAGATCACAGACTGAGGCTCCACACACACACACCTACACCCACACATTCACTCCACTGTGTGAACAAGGGGACTATCAGTATTTCAGCAGGGAAATATGCATGTAAAAATGATTAAGCTCCTTGCAGCTTTGCCAAAAAAAGGAAAGTAACCAGTGGAACATGACTCCATTCCGTACTGGAGAATATTCCCCACGCAGAGCATGAAAAGATACGGTGCCTCAAACAGGCCCACACAGTTCATGTGCTCTAGTCCTATTAAAAGGCCTTAAGTGAGTGTAATCACATTCTTGGTCCTTTCATTGTCCCATGTGAGGGAGGCGGCAGAGCAGTAAAGGTGGAGACTGTGACTGTGAGAAGTAAGCAGGCAGGCAGGAGCCATAAAAAGGGAAGGACGGACTATAGGCTTATGGAGCAAACCTCAGGGTAGGTATTAAGTATTGGGGTCGTCTAGTCAGCAAGCAGGTCAAACGCTAACATGCTAATCCTCACAGGACTTTCCGACTGTCCAAAGCAGGGAGTGGAAGCTGGTTTTCGGCGTGTATCTGTTTCAGCGGAGGACCTATTTGCATCTGCGTGCGTCTGTGCAGCGTTATGTTATCTTGAGAGCAGAATTAAGGTGGATATCCTGGACTGAGACTTGTGTATGTGCTGAGACACATGCTCATTCATGTTGTTGCTGCACATAGAGAAAGGTGTCAGGCGGAGTGGCACTGATGTCTGGGCCAAGAATAGGCGGATGAAGTGTGGTGCTATGTGTGGGATGGTATTGGAGGGGGAGTTGTGGGTCTTGTATGAGGCGGTGTTTGAGCTGGTGCCAGTGTGAAATCACAGGGGCTTCCGCCGCCAACAGACAGCAGTAAGAACAGCATAACCGCCTCAGCTGTTGGCACTTCCAATGAGCCATCAACAGCTTTTAGCATTCCAAGGCCCTTCAGTGCAAGTGTTTGTATCTGAGTTATCCCTATGGGTTATTGTATTTATGTATGTATGCTGTGTTGGGTGCACATGTGTGTCTGTGTGTAGCATCCAGTGAACATGTCACAGAGAGACTTACTGGTCTTCTGCCAACATAAATCCAAGCATTTTATTTGCATCTCTGCTGCTGTGGCCAATTTCCAATTGTCAACCCCCAGCCCCCCTCCCCCCTGGGGGTTGACTCAGACTCGGCCCTCTTGGACAACACAACAGGCTGTACAGGCCTCTTTTTTTTGCTACCCAGGCTACATGAGACTTCATGATTAGCTCATAGTGATGTGATTTATTTATATTTTTAAAGAGATGAACGTAGGGAACTTTTCCCACCAAACATCTTGGCTCTGTACAAGCAGAATGGAGATGCTAGACTTTAGAAGCCCAGGAAAGGGGAGCTTGGGGAGAGGCCTGCATTCTTGATGGGAGACCGTGTTGAACACACCCACATTTTCTCAGAGTAATTACAGATTGAAAATGAGTAGATAATAGCTTCTCTATGCTTTGAGGAATACATTATCTTGATATCTGATAGGAAATTCGAGTAAAGATGCTGGTGGTTATGCTCGAAGACAGCAAGAGTGTCACAGTCCTTGTGGAGATGCCATTGCTCTGCAGGAAACAACCTTTTCACGTCAGACTCGGCCCTCTTGGACAACACAACGGGCTGTACAGACTGCCCAAGCTCACTGATATACTTCTACTTTCTGCATTCGATAAGATACTTAAACTGGCAGTTGTGTGCTATCTTAATATACGCTCTTGGTCTAGTATAGTTTCATCTCAAGGGGATATTGATTTTGTACTCCATAATGGAGTATATGTTTGTGTGTATGTGCAGCGTGTAAACCGAGAGGGCCCATTTTACACGGGTTTAGTTAACATGCCATTTCAAACTGCCAAAGCACATTACCAGATGTCTGACATCTACAATTTGAATCGATACAGCCAACATTGATCTCTCCATGTGAGGCAGAGCTCGGGTGTAGCTTAGCCTGGTGTTTGAGTCGCCTCCTACCAGTCAGAGGAGTTCGAGGAGCCCTGGCAAAGTGGTACCTAGAGAGCATTTTAGCCCATGGCAGAGCTGGTTCCTTCTTCCTCTCTCTGCACAGGTGCCAGGGCTTAGGGGGAGGGAACACCTGCCAGCCTGTTTCCCCATGGCCACGGCAGGCTGGAGAGGCATTTTCCCAGGCTCCCCAGATGAATGGTCACTAATAGCCGTGGGAGAGGGCTTTGCGAGTGCTGCACAGTGTACCACTGACTCCTCTTGGCAGCCCTATGAAGGGGGCTTAAGGCGGCCTGGCTACGGCCATTGCGGGAAAAGCACAAGTGTTGCTGGATAGCTTTACTGTTGAAGAATGTGTTTACGAATGACCATCTCCCTCTCAGTGAAGAATGCGCATGATGTGTAGCGACTACAGGGGAGATGGTTCATTTTTGCACCGCCCTGTCAGTGCCATGTATATTTAGCTTTCTTTTGCTTCTCTGGCTCTTTGAAGGTCTACAGCCCCAGGTCGAACAGTTTAGCAAATTTGGAAAAAGCCATTCAGAAGTTAGATGTCCATTTTTGGGAGAGTTGGTACATGCCGACCTTTCAGCCTCCTACTGTGACAGTTCTGAAGACACAGAAGTACTGTGGCGACAACCTGCATTAACCCCCGTTGCTTCTTCTCAGTGCTACCAGACAGCTATTACTATTTATGTAAGTGGTTGTTATGTGGGGACTGGTCTGTAAATAGAGAGGCATGCATGTGGCAGAGTTACCTGCCCTGCTCTGTGTTACTGGGCGTGAGGCAGGCTGGGATTAAGGCGAGGGGGGAAACGGAGACCTGTGACAGGAACAAAGGAATTCCAAGGCCCGAGCTGGAAATGGATCCTGATCAGAGTAGCCACTCCAGCCAGTCCTGCCCCTCTCCCCTCTCCCCTCTCGCCCTCCCTCCCCTGGCCCCTGCTGGGCAACCCCCCCTTCCCCCTGGTGCTTTGTGGTGTTGCTGTGGCTCTTTAAATCCTTTCTGTAAGCCCCCGGCCTTACTCAGCAGCAACACATAGGACAGTCTGACTCCAACGTTAACCCTCCCCCTTCCTATTATTGCGCGCGCACACACACACACACACACACACACACACACACACACACACACACACACACACACACACACACACACACACACACACGCGCGCGCGCGCACATGCACACACACACACACACACGCTATCTATCCACTCTCCTCTCTTCTGTCTGTGCTCTCCATGTCGTCTATTTCATGTTTTCACTTTCTCTCCTCCTCTTCCTCTTCCTCTTCCTCCTCCTCCGCGGGGTCAGCTGCAGCCTCTTAGGACACAACCGCAATCTCCGCCATAGCTGTCACACCACACTCTTTTCCCATATAATTAGGGCCTGAGCATGGATCGTATTCATGTGAAAGTTCCCATTCACCACAATCTGGTCTGGGAGATGGCACCCACTCTCTTGAACTCATGCAAAGCGGCCAGCGTGTCCAGAATGCCTTGTTTTAATAATCACTGAAAGGTCTCAGAGGATGTCGTTGTTTCGCTTTGCTCTTTGCTTCACTGAAAGAACTGGGCCTTGGTCATGTGATATTATGAGCTCTGTGGTTGTTTCTGTGGACAGATGTCATTGTTGTGCTGCGTGCCAAATGTGCCCTGTGTGGTCAGGAAAGGCCAGTCTAGGATGGCCTCAACAAAAGCAACACGGCCATTAATGCTTTCCAGGCCTTTGTTGGCATGCGGTCATTGCCTTATAGAGACATGACGCTTCACTGGCCTTCTGATTTGATTACGAGTTAACTGTCAAGGATTCAAATGCATCTTAGTGTATTACATCCTCAATGTTCTATATTACTGCACATGGCCACTTTTCCCATCAATTAATACAGTCTATATTATATAAAGCTAGTTTCCGTGTGACCCACCTTAGTACATAAACATTACACAAGCAAATGTATGTATTTCTACAGTGCATTACTGTAATCTATAAAAAAAAAATAAGATGCAGACGTTTCCTTTCTCAGAGCTCTTCTACTATACAACAACGTATGTTGACGACAGAGCAGCTAATATCGGTGGCCAGGAAACAAGCCATCTCTCAGCTCCGCACACACGGAGAGAGTGTGTGAGCGCTGCTCTCGGTGAAACACAGAGGTCATAGGGGAGAGAGGAGAGAGACAAGCGCGACAGTATAAGGACTAAAAACACACAGTGAAGATGGACACTTTTACAATCGAGGAATTTCCACACCCCTAGTGCCTTACATCATTTCAATGAAATAAATAAGATCCAATTCAGGCAAACACTTTGGTCAATTCAATGCAGAATGTTCTTATTTTGCATGGCTTTACCCGCCGGGTGTCATTAGTCACTGGCAGCCGAACCTAGCTCGACTTGCCATGTGTGCCAATGGTTCACCTATTTGGATTTATAAAAACAGGCTAGCAAATGTGCCCAGCAGGCAGAGACAGTCTGCTTCCAATGGGACCTTTTGGTCCGAGGTTTAAAAAGGCCAGCACACTGCATAACTCAAGTCCACAAACTGCTCTGCACAACATTAATCGAAAAAGGAATTTATTGCAAAATAAGCAGTTTGCATCCTCATTCTGAATGCTCTGAAATATAAACAGTGGCAGCACTTTGTGGTCTCTTGGGTTAATTGCGATAACGATGATTCAATATGAGCTTCTTTTTTTTTATTGAGACTGCATTTCTCACATCAGATTATGTTTCGAAGAAACTGATATTCTTTTTTCCCTCGATAATTGCTCTGTGCTCCAAAATGCTCCCCACCACTTTAGTCACATGCTGCATTTATGGGCTGGCCTGAGCTACCATGCTGCGGCGTATTTTGTAACTGCGATGAAGGGGTCACCCAAATGTTAAATTGAACACTCATGTGCAAATATTGTTTCAGGTGGACGTTGTGCAGGATGATAAGGCACAGTGCTCTGCTACAGCCGTAGTTACACAGAGAGTGATGTCCTTCCAGGAAAGCCCCCACTTACATATGGGTAACTTCCTCAAGCTCTCTCATCCTTCACCACTCCACCCGTCTCTCTTGCTCTAAGCCCCAACTCTCCACCCACACTTGAGGACAGAGGGAGGGGGTCCACATCAAAGCAGAGATGTGAAAAGAGCAGGATTCTCAGGCACTGATGTCTGACTGTCCTGCTGATTCAACTCCTGTTCATAAAGGGGTTGCGTGGGAATTGCAGTTCTCCTGACACACAGTCACTAGATTTACTTCTAGAACCGTGGTTGATGAGAGAAATCAGGTTACCGCCGGAAATCAGAGAATGCCTTTACATGCACTGCAATAACCAGGTTACTGTAAAACCTGCATATACATGCAGCTTGTGGGTAATCAGATTTCCCTCCTTCTCAGGGCCATGTTTTTAAAATAGTGTTGGCATAAGTCTGCATTAATGACATATAATACTGCAGCCTGATGAGGAATGTTTTTTTCATTTTTTGGTGGAAAGATTTGAACTAAGAGAGGCTCATTTTTTCCTTAAAATAATCATCTGTGGGAACCAGCTTATTCAAGGCTTTTGATTGAAATATTTTGAATACAAAAATGCATTGCTCCAAGTCAGGCATCTTTCCTTCCATCTATTGGTTTCAGCCAATAGAATTCTTGCTGGGTTTCTTTTAAATGTTACCCTGATTATGGAAACTTTTTTTTCTTTTTTCTTTTTTACATTATGTTAAAGAAATCAGGTTACTGAAGAAAGCTCAGAATAACTAGGTAACTTAAGTGCATATAAATGCACCGAGAGAGGACACTCGGGGAAGTATTCCTGTTAAAAAGGACCAACTGTGGCCAAGTAATACAGGGCCAGGACCTGCTCGGAAATCCAGAAAGTTCTCCATATCAGAGCAGAAGTCCTTATGGATTCCTGCAGGAGTCACAACCGCATGAGCTGCCAGGAATGTGGATGGCGAGAAGAAGTAGGCTATGTTTTCTATGGCTGTTTTAATGATCTCCTCAGGATATAACTGAAGTTAATGAAGTTTGTTCCATGGGGCCTTACCTTTGACCCCGGTCTGAATGCTTCTCACCCCTGTCTGTTCCATTTTACAGTCCTAGTCACTCTGGACGCCTTTTGGTTTGTTGACTTTTCTTTCCTCTCATTGTTTTCCCAGGAAGCGGTGAACGCTGCAGGGGTGTGTGTTTGTGTGTTTGTGTGTGTGTGTGTGTGTGTGTGTGTGTGTGTGTCTCTCTCTCAAAGTACAGTATTCTAGCCTTGGCACCAGCCCTGTGGAGTCTGCGTCCTTTTTCTGCAGTTGTCCTGCGGTACATAATAAGATGGTATAAGTATCTCCATACAAGCGGTTACGTTATTACCAACCACATTTCTGAAAACATGGCGTGCTGGCTTGTTTATGGTTTGACCTGCCATGGTATTGTTGTGCATCAGGTTTCGAAACAATTAAGCAAGACTATCTTCTCCTGCAGGAAGTACAACTGAAACCCTTTGAGGGCTCTACTGCAGATTTGGTTATTGCACCACTGTAGGCCACAGTTGCCGCAGAAAGGGGCCACTCATTCCCAGAGGAGGCCCTAGCAAACTGTTTGTGAGAGAAACATGAATGTAAGCTTAGCACGAGAGAACCCGGGCAGAGGGCCAAGAGCAACTCTGCGCTGTGCAGGACGTTATAAAGTTGGAGCAACAGCTGATGTCTCGGGCCATGGCGTTGCACTGGTTCCCAACTATGTGTCCAGACGTCCCTGTCAAACTTGTCCTGGGAATTGGCGAGCTCAGGCCACCAGGGAAAGCAATGAGAATAGTTGTAGCGCGAGACTTGAGGCCCAAGAGTCTAACGGACAAAATCAAAGCGACTGTGCAATGAAAGAAGCTTCCCTCCTGGACCCAGAATGGGCCGAGGAAACAAAACGGAGATGCAGAGCTGCATTCCTCTATGATGTCCAGCATGACCACTGCTTTGCTATTTAAAGAATAATATAATGAGTTTTTTTTCCAAAACAGGAATGATGCTATTGTTTACTGCAAACAAACACAGCATACCATGCAGTGTGTTAATGCAATTACCCGTTGGGATTAATTAAGCACTATTTAAATAAGCTTGGTGGCTTATCCAGTATTACTACATACTTTATGTACATCAAGTATTAAAAAGGGACTGACTACCGAGGGCTCAAGCTCTAAAGCTATTTCAGTGAGGGAGGTTCTCCAAAAGCGTATGTTCTCATGACCAGTGTCCTGGTTCAACACTGTACAGTATACAGTCCATACGAAGTACCCACATGTAAGTACTTGTACTGGGTCCTGAATCTAGTGGTAACCCTAGTTTATTATCATGGACAGAAAAAGACAATTACTACATGAATCAAACATGGTTGTTAACACAGAATTAAAGCTGAAAGTTAGTCCCTGCTTTCTTGCAGTGCAATACTATTTCAATGTAATGTGGTACAGAGCCATTACAGCCTCATAAACGTGTCACTGCCATTACAGACTGTGCTGTAGAGTTAAGCTGAGCTGATTCCTTGGTTGACAAAACAGAGGATGTAAAATGATTCCAATAAATCCCTATTTATCATTCACCTAAAGCTGTCCCTCCTTTGCATGGGCAGGGTTTTCCAATGTGAAGCTCCTGGTTTTGTATCTTCAGAGCTCTAGGTAAAATATCAGTCCCTGATTAGATGGCTAGAATACACGATTAGAGATGTGTCTTTGTCTCTTCTCCAGGAGACTTTAATGCATGTTCACAAATCTCGATTAAGTTTTCAAAAGTGAATTTTGCTGGAGGCTACATTTCTATTTAATAGCTTTTGAGGATCAAACACATTCCCATAGATGCTAAACTGACAAGTATAGCCTGTTGCCTTTATTAACCTCAGACAAATATTGATTGTGATGGCTTAGTATCATAGGAATGAACGGGTATCCATATTTAGCCCTTTGAGTTCTCACTGTAGTTTCATTTAAATTCACTTTTAATTGTCAGTTCTTTTTTCTTAGTCTTACAGACTGAGCTTAGTTTGTTTGAAATAGATTTGATTGACTTTTGTAATCACTATGTCACTTCCATTAATTTATATGTTTTTAAGTGTGAATTGTGTTTGCTAAAATGGTGACTGCAGTTGCAAATTCAGCATCAAACACAAAGAAAAAGAAAGCCATGGCGGTGACATTAATCACTGGCCAATGGACTTAAGTATATACCTGTGGCAGTTTTGTGACATACTGTCTCTGTAAGTGCATGTCATTATCCAAAGAATCAATAATGTCACGCTTTGACTTGGTGCCTTCACAAAGGCGCCTCTCACACGTATGCGTGTGTGCCAGTGCTGTTAACATGCCGTCTGCTCTGTGTGCTGTCAACGCACCGCGTGGGGCATATCTGTCCTAACTGTAACATTTAAAGGAGGCATGTCCAAATGTCTCCAACGTGTCTACGTTTCTCCCACTTGCAAAATGTCAGCTTTTCAGAGCTCGATGAAAAGTGTATTAGCTCGATGACGGTGCATATTTGACATTATCCAGGGAGTGCTGAGCTGACCGCAAGAGGTCAGGGTTTTCTCAAACTATGGAAAACATGTAATCCTTCAATTGGCGTTAAAATACTAAAAAAATCCCAGTAGTCGGCAGGTAATGATTTGTTCACATGGCAACAGCGATTTGAGAACGCCAACTAAGGAAAAGAAAAGATAGAGGTGGCGGTAAAGTCAAGCAGGATATAGTTTTACATTTACTTTAACAAGAAGCAGAAAAGGGTACCAAGACGGTACCAAAGAGTGAGCAGGTTATTTCAGCTTCCCAGAAACTGTTTACGAAGAACAACTGGATGGCCAGACTCGTGCTTTTAGTCAACAACTTCCTGCCAGATTAGGCAACAGGCTTCTGTTTCTGCCCAGCACATCTTACATACCACGACAAATAGAGCAGAGGTGGTTGCTCTGCTTTCTCCAAACTGGGAGGGTTCCATGGATGAGTTGGCTGGTTTTGTAGTAGGATGAATTTATGACTAAGGTTAGCGGGATGTTTATGGAATGTATTTTAAGCATAGAGAGCCATATAGAGCTAACAGTACAATAATGTGGAGAAATGAGCAGTGTATTTAGTGTTTAAGAAGTAGAGTGGTTGTTTACAAGTTTGATCTCTAGTCCTGCATTTACTTCAGGTTCAGCTTGGCAGAGTGTACTTTTACAGTGTGTGATGGGAGTAGTACCAGTTGTGGAACTCATCACATCAAGGGCTTTGTATCGGACACAACATGTTTGTATAGTGCGTCCCTTCATTAACCACTTTCTCTACTTTATCCACTTTATCTTCAAGTCTTGGAAATGGTGTCATATGTACAATATTCTTCCCTCTGCGTCTTCCTGCTCTTTTTTTTTTACCCTCAATTGTATTTCTGTTTTGTTTGTTTTGTTTTATAGGGAAAAACTTCAACCTGGTGGCCAATTTTCTGAAGCGGCACTTCAACCTCAGATGTGTAGACAAGCGGCTCTATGGGGGTACGTACCTATGTTTTCAAAGGATACATTTCCAGTGAAATGAATCAGAAATAGATGTCTCTATGGCTTGTGCCAAATTTCCCACAAGTCATCTATGTTGATTTTTTTTCCCTCACTTGTTTTTATGTCCTGTCCCTACCTGCTCGGGGGGGTGTTGAGGACAGGCAACCATTAAGTGGTTCTCTGGAGAGGCTACTGAGAGTGGGAGTGGGAGGGAGAGAGAGATTGGAGGGCTGTCTGTGGAGGGCAGTAAGAATCTATCTCCATGGCCCATCGAGTGCTTGTGACCCGTGGCCACCTTTTCATGGGACCAACATGTCTCTCTTCCTGTCAGTAAAGTTAATATCTGTTCCCTCGGGGCTTGGATGTTAGTCTGCAGCTCTGACCTGCTGCAGACTGAGAGGACGGCTTCTCTCAGCAGGTCCGTTACACATCACATTAGACCCCGTCTCCTGAGGTCAAAGGTTGTGTAATTTGGTCCAATGAGTTAGCTGTAGTATTAGCTAAAGTATATTGACTAGTTATAGATGGCAAATGGCATGGTACCCTTTTAGATGTAACATAATGGGACTTTTTTTAACTGTTCCTATAATTATCCAATCAGAGTGCAGTGGTATTTTTCAATCAAAAATACTGACACTTTTGCTACTTACAGGATATTTTTAGTGGGACAAAAACGGTCATATCTGTCCTATGGTTGGCATTAGAGGAACAACCATAAGGTCATTAAAACGGGGTAGGGTTTTTTATAATATTCAGTGAATAAATGTGCTCACGGCAATCTGCCTAATAGATCATTTTTGTAAACTTACATTTTTACAGTGGCCATTTTTCTGTTAGAGTTCTGTATCTTTTCTCCATATATAAATGTTGTGAATTCATCTTAAAAGGCCAAGAATACTGCATGGGTCATGTCATGGAGATCTCGCAAGTAGTTGTTGAGCAATCAACGGACATCCAAACCTTCTCAAAGTCATCCTTGGTGGCCGGTCACATGTTGCGTCGAAAAAGCAACCAAAACCTGCACACTGCGTTGACAATGATTATGAAGTTGCAGTCATTTCGCAGTAAGCCCACCACGACGGCGATGCAATGGATTTGAGGACACGAAAAGGGGACTTGTGAAAGGCCCCTTAGTAATCCTCCTTACATACTCCACACAAGGTGTGTGTGTACACAAATGCAAGTGTGTGTGGTATATGCAAGTAATGTTCCTGCTTAACCAAGTGAAGTAAAACCAATGTATTCAGAAATAGCCACTGAGGAGGAATATCACCTTTTACGGACTAGATTCCCCACAGCCTCAGACCCTTTGAACAGAGGGTGGGAAGCTCAGTGGCTCAAGAATGCAAGATGAAGAATACTATAGCATGTAGTAGTCATGGTCCCGTATTTTTTTCCCACAGGAAGTGATGCAGAAGTCAGAGTAATGTTGCACATTTTGGACTTGCTATGCAAGTAATAAACATACGGGAGGCTATGTAATGGGCCATAGGTCAGATATTGACCATTTTGGCTGTCCAGTTGAGGTGATATGTTGAAGTCAGTTAATATGGACGTATAATTAGATTACTAATCATGATATAATATGTGTAATAGTATTGTTTTATTTAAATGGTCTTTGCCTTTTGAAGCAGATATTGAAGCAGGTGAGTCATATTACTCCCAAGAGCCATTGTGAACATAACATATTAAAACTAATATTTCATGCTATTTCCGTAGCTCATAAAGCTCAACAGTTATCTTTAAACTGCCATGTTCTCCCTTGGTCTGAGGGACAGGAAATACTTGGTGTTGTTAGATGTGAATTTAAATCTCGACCACATTTCCCACTGTCTGACTTTAACTCATAATTAGAGTTGAGCCCACATTATTAACTAGCATGGTCTGTGTTGTTTCTTTTCCTGCCTTCAGATTTGCGTGTGTTTCCTGAACGCTATGTTGTGTGTGCGAGCTGTCCAGAGGATGCCGCGGCGCACCATGGAAACCTGAGCATGGCCGCGGTGAGTGCTGTTTATACTCTATTTCCTCTTGCAGTCGCCTGGCAAAAAGTCCTGCATGGGTCTGTCTGTTATTATAGGGATGTGTTGCCAGATTGTGCTCTCACTTTATTATGCTGATCTTTGTAACGTGGGGGGGGGGAAGGGCTGAACCTACCGGGGCTTTTCAGAGACCCCTCGAGGAGGAAAGAGAGGATGGCTTGGGGGTTGAATGGAGTGGGGTGGGGTCCAAAGGTGCAGAGTCACCCCTTTTCCAAAAAGTTCTTGCTGCCACATTCTGCCAATTCAGCCCAGCGGTACAATTTCTGGTTGTTCTCAAATGTGGGATTGTTGTAAACCTCAAAAAGTATGGGTAGTGGAAAATACAGCCCAAACTAATTTTGTAAATGTTTGCTCTTTGGAAAGTCCCAATACTTCTAGAAGCTTATTGTGGCACCGCAGTCGGTGTTGACATTGTCAGAACATTCAATCTGGATTTTGTCTATCCTTTAACCAGCTCGCTCTAAGCTTAAACACTCAATATTCACTATGTATATGTAATTAATACATCCTATTCTCTGGTTTTACAGCATACCAGTGAACTACAGCAACACTCTTTATCACTCTGATATACGTACAGTACATTAGGTTTTTATGGGGAAATTCAGTTAACGTGATTGTGTGCAGTCAGCTGTCATGTGCCTTGATTGATTGGATTCAGATAAAGTTCACTGGGTATTTCCCCTGCAGGAGTCTATGCTATATTATGCACACTGCCCATGTCATAAGACCTTCTACTGTAGTTTTTTTTTTTGTCCATTCGTTTTACGGACAACTATCCTTTGGCCAGTGCTCATTCGATTCTAAATCCCAAGAGTATTGTAGGAAATGGTAGTGGAGCCTCTCACCTTGGCACTCACATCAAGGACAGACATCTCTCCCATCACATCCCATGATCAGTGGGCTGCTGTTTTTCTATGGGGATTTTGCTATTGTTTCCCTTTGAAATGTCTCTGCACTTTCCACAGTTTGGCTTCCCATGAAAGCAGCGTTTGTAATACTTTTAGTGGAGCAACACAGTCGTCAGTGAAAAGTTCAGATTGTGTAACCGATTTTCCATTTCAAGGAGGCATTGCTGTCGATTGCGCTTCTCTCCTCAGGATGTGGTTCTCTGGGCTCATGCAGTCCATGCAGAGGGAGTTGGAGGGTGGGAGTCTTGTGGTGGGGCTCTCACTAGCCCAGCCTCGAATGTGGTTTGTAGGGGAAAGATACCAGACAGCAGGGCTGTTTTTCACATGACAAAAACAATTATTTGTTTACATCCTTCGCTCTGTTCTAATTTGTAAGAAACTGAGTTTTTGCAGTTTCAGTGTTGCCAAGAAAGTTGAAAATCTAAATGAAAAAAAAAATGCAGGGGGTCACAACTGATGTAAGGCATAACAATGTTGGCGTCTAAAAATAATGGGGCCTTCGGAGTTCAATGTCAAAGTTGGTCATATGCCTAAGAAAGGGTCTTTTATTGCACAACTCTTGACAGCACGAGCCTTAGTCCAAAAGAAAAGCCAAATGTCCCTTTATTTAAGGAGGTTTTGGTTCTTAACCACAGTGGAACTGTAGACTCATCAGGTTAGCACTTCTCATTAGGGTAAGGGGGTTACGTTGTGAGGCAACTAAGGTGACATCATGGTTGGCCTTTTGTCCTGTGAAAGCCAGCATTTCAGTCCCACACGTGGGCATGCTGCTTCTGTTTTTTATCTTGTGCGCTCTCATAAGTCATATTTTCAGCTGTGGTTCAGTGAGGAGAGAAGTTAGTGAGATTTAGTCATTTATAGTAGTGTAGAAGAAACCAGGAAACCCATTATTGATGATTTTCAGTACTTAAAGTCAGAACAGAAACCTAAATTTTTGGGTTGAGGCTACAGATGTTTTCCACAGGAGCTGATGGCGGTAACCACAGATCGAAAAAGGAGAGTGGACTTTAGACCTGCCAACACGTTCCCGATGTCAATTTTGGTTTGACATGTTGTTTTCGCTATCCGAAGTGGACAAGTTCAGTTTAAAGGTGGAGGTATGCTCAAAACAAACCAGTATTTACGACATGTCCCCCAAACAGGTCGGCGAGGCTGAGCAACACTTGGAGGAGAATAGCTGGTTCCCCCTTAAAAGGTCCGCCCACCTTGAGCGAGCACCTCTGAGCCAAAGTTGCTACTCACTTTAGTACTTAGCAAGACACGGGAACTTGGCGTGTGTCTCGTGGTGTTGTAGCATTTATTCACAGACCGCCTTAAGTGTACACACACATGGCCACTCTCCTCCTCCTGACCACACACTGACAATCGCTAATGTTAAGCACACAACCTACGCACTGAGTTATTCCTTAAAGGAATAAATCATTCATATTATTTGGTGTACTCGCTCTGTTCCGACCTGGAACCGACCGGTACTCGGCAGACCCAGGGCCACTGAAACGACTGCGTTTGCATGGGAAGCAAACAAAAGGCACCTCTTCGACAATGTCGGTCATCTTTTTCTTAACATTTTGAAGATTAAAGTCCCCCATATAAAAGTTGCTCCGATTGTGAGTCAGCGCCAACAGTGAGGAGGGCAGCATGGGAAGGAAGAGCGAGTGTTTAGGATTGTGGCCGATGTTTTCTAGTCAGGCACAGAGTGGGCAGCTGAGGTGAGTGGCGTGCTGGGCCGCAGACGTTTGGATCAAAGGCAGAGCAGATGTGTTTCCAGTCCCCCCCCCCCTCTTCTGATCTGCGGACAAGTCTGTGTGTTTACTCATGACCTCAGCACGCCTCTGTTCTTCACAGCTCGCAACAGCTAGCAGCAGTGCTTTCCCAAGCCTCCAGTGTCTGCTGAACTCCTCTCCAACAAGGCCCAATACACGGCTGGGGCGATCGTGTCCCTTCATCCCGTCCCGTCTTCAGCCACTTTCATTGATTTGCACAAAGTTAGTCCAAACAGTTAACAGCTTGTCTTCATCCTAAAATAAGGGTGGATCCCAAAAAAAGGTTTGTCATTGTTTGTGAATACGAACTGTCCTCTGCTTGAGACAAGTATGTGCCCATGCATGTTTGTTGACTTTGTTTCAGGGAAGATGTGGTGAGCTTAGACAAACAGGGCATGTTTCCTCTGTGGGAGGAAGGAGAGGGGTGGAACTTGTGGACTAGTTTCACGAACATCTCTGCAGGAGGTATTTCTGCCCTGAGGGTTAAATAGTGTTGTTGTTTCTTGGTGCCAGTTTGAGGCTTTTGTATACTTAGTTGTGCCGTCATAGAGCTGTTCAAAGGCTTTTCCAGTGGAAAGAATAATTACATTTTTTATAACTCGAATACTTTCAGGGATTCATTTATTATAAGTGGTATGAATCATTATCTTGTGACGGATGAATGAATAACAGGCTTTATAGGATGGCATCTTGTTGGTTTTGTGTGTGTTGGATGAGATACACGGACATTGGAGTAATCCAAGAACAAACAATCCACTGTCTCAGATCATAATTATATATGAGTTGATGGTTGATCAGAGCAGAGTTTTTTTTCGGGTAATTTTCACGTGTTAACATCAACTCAAAGTTTACAATGCCTGCCCGATGACGCTGAGGAAGATCCCTGACCTCTTTGGTTTGTAAAAACCACGACCAAGCCCATTGGAAAAAAAGCCTGTAAAGCAAAAAAAGCCTATTGTATGTTCACATAGCGCATAAATACAAAATAAGCGATGCTTTTGGATACTAAGAGTGGTTTTGTCATCACATGTGGAGTATTTTAGACTACTCAGAGACTATTTGGCCCTGTCGGTGCATTGCTTTCAAAAGCAGCTGCCTCAAAAGATAACCAAGATAATCTGTCTGTGTTCCGACCTTATCTTAGATGGCAGAGGAGAAACTGTTCATTCCCTGTGTTTTATGGAGCCTGTGTTTGGTTATCTTTTTGAAGTTTTTTCCAGGAGTCACTCAGAGTCGGGGCAAGCTATGAGAAACTATACTGGTATCCTTTTAAACCAAATGATGAATTGTCTGTGCTCCCCTAGCCGGGTTTATCTCCATGATCTGACATCCAGATGTGCCGTCTTGTTGCAGCTCCCGTGGTCGAGCCGTGTTGTTGCGGAGGCTCTGGGGGCCGGGGAGGGCACTGTTGGCCCGCTCTACGTGTTGCTTCACGCAAAGTGCTTTGCCGCTTTGTGTGGGGGCGAGCAGACGAGCTATTGGGAGTTTGCATCATTTCATGCAAGATGAGACCACCTCGGTTCCCACACAATACTTATCGTTTCATCCACATGGCTTGTGATAATTATGATGTTGTTCCGGCACCAGCTCATTCCCTCTCCAGGTTTAATCCCTCTATTTTCTTCTCTCGTTGCTTTATTCAGAATGTCCAACCCCCGGACCCCTGGTGATAATAATTCATGCACCATGACTTTCTATCTGTCTTTCTCTGTATACCAGACCCCTTCCTCTCTTCGTGCCTCTTCCTGTCCATCACTCTGTCCTTTCACTCGCTCTCCTTTTTGCTCTTTTGAAGTTGTGCCGACAGGAACCAAAAGGCTTTCCCAGAGAACCTCCCATAGGCTTCTTGTTGATTTTTCTTTCAAGTTCATTTTCAAACAGCATTTATTCATATCAAACAGATGAGAAATACATATCAAGGCATTACGATGCAAATGACGGCACCCACATCTTTCTCAGAATTGTTGTTGTTGTTGTTGTGGTGGGTGTGTGAGTGTGTGGGCAAACGCAACTTTGAATGTGTGTCACTGTCCCACTGCCCAGGCTAGCCGTGGCGATGAGAGAGCGTGTAAAGACTGAGCCTCTGCCCACACTCTAGCCATGAATCCATCTCTACACAAAGGGCAGCCTGTGGACAACTTCCTGTGTGAGGATTCTTGTGTTTGTGGGCTTGCTAGAGAGACTGCTGAGGTCAGGCGATATGACTCTGTGGGGTTCCTCTTCTTTTGTTGCACTCCCCTCTAAATGCTCTTTCTTTCTCTAATTCATTCTAGTATCTTTTTTCTTGTCGTCTCCGCCTACTACCCTGTTGCCCAGCCTCCTTATTCACTTCCCTCCCTCCCTCTGGCCTTTTTATCCCTTTTCACCACACACCAGAGTGCATATAGGTCTCAACACCCAGTGCAAAGCCACAATGCCACAGCGTGCCCTTGCAGCAATTCCCCCTCCCCCCCTTGTCTGTGGGGTCATACGTTGTCACTGGTACCGTGGCATGTGGGAGAGGACATTAATGTTTTTTTTCCTTCTCTGCGTTCACAGGAACTGGTGGAGGTTAGAGCGTACCACATTGCTTTCTCGAGCATTAGAGTGCACATTGATCATTTTACCAACCAGTTTATGGAAAAATAATGATCTGAAATAACTAAATCAACAAACTCGCTCCAACATCAAAATGTCTAAGATTGAACTTCTGTCTGGTTTTACTTTCCCACTGCAAAGTGTTTTAGCCCTGTCCATGGCTGTGTGGATGCCTGGCTGTCGGTCAAGACTGAAACATTTGAAACAACTCCCGGCTGGATTGCCATTAAATTAGAGGATGAATGCCAATGACTTTGGTCCCTTCATCCAGTGCAGGTCTAATCTTTCGCTTTAGTGAAATACCTCAATGTACATTTTTAAGGACCAGCCATGCATTTATTTGCAATGTACCATTCCATCAACAACACACAATTGCACATTTTGCATACATAATGCAAATAGCATCGCCGGTCAACAGCATTGAAGTCTAGGAGCATTTCGCCGATCCATTGACAAATTGTCAGGGCAGCATCATGTCTAGATATTTCCCCAAATAATTAAATTTCATCTCATCAAATTGCAAATCTCATCTCATTCACAGCGATTTCTCATGTGCGTCAAAAACATGCACACTCGCAAGTTCCAACAGCTACTTTAACAACTCCGAGAGAGCACATAAAGCACATACCTCCTCACACCTGACATCGGAGCCATCGCACCTGCTGTCTCTTCTCTCGTGGTGCAACGGCTGAAAGGCTAGCGGCGCTAGAGGTCTCTCGGTTGGGACTTGAAGGCGCGCAGTAATTCTTGCTCATGTAGCCGAGGGTTATCTTACGCCTATAAATGGTAACAACGAATCCCTCTGCTTTTGGAGTACTTGCTCCTTCAGTTGTATCCTCTTTTTCAATTCAGATAATTTCGGTCATGTAGACGAGCCACACTATTTCCTTACCGCCACGTTGCATTTGTTTAGATTTAGATTTTCACCGCGAACACTGGCTCGTGAGGGCTCGAGGCGGGATAGCGGGGCGGCCACAGGTGCGTCCTGATCGGCACATTCCTCAGCAATTCATTGCTGCAGTTTGTTGGACCGCCATGTCTGCACAGCCCGACAGATACAAACGCAACACGGTGTTCGGGCACATTGCGATTACCGTATTGCAGTCTTCTCTAATCTCATTTAAAAACTTGTTAGCAACAACCTTTTTGTATTTAAACATTTAAAAGCTTTAGGATTCTCGAAAGTGGGGACTCTACTGACATATTTTATATTGTATAACAAAATATTACAATATCTGAAGCTTGTGTTAACCGTAGACCTCATTTCAGGCATCTAAACAAAAAAAAACATTAAAAAAACCATTGACTTGGAGACAAGGGAACTGAAAGTGCTAAATTGCTATCTCATATCCGGGTTTAGGACTCATTGCTGCAGCCCTCCGGTTACTACTAGAGGCAGTTGGTTAGATCACCGATACAGACTCGCTGGCGTAGTTTACTCCATGGATTGGCACAACATTCATGGTTCGCAGAGGATAGATGGTACTGATCTTTGCTATCCATGACTTTTTATCAAGCTCAACCATGAGTTTGACATTTGTGCCTTTTGAGTGAAATGTCTCAACCCTTATGGGATAGACTGCCAAGAGACGTGATACACACATTACTGTGTCCCCTCAGAATGAATTGTAATAACCTTAACCTTTCACTCAAATCCTGAAGTGTACTTAGGCTCAATCTCTAAACCAGAGCTACTCTCCCACCAACTTTTTGTTATTCAATTAATTTACGATAAATGGTCGGGCTCTCAACCTTTAAGTTCTGCTCAATTTACCAGCAGCGTCTCTTGTTCTCTCATAAATCAAGAGTCTGTTCTAGGTCAGCCAAGGAAAAGACCTGTGATTAACCTTCATTAGTGGCCTGTTGAGGGCACACGTTGGTGAGATCCAATCTTTGGCCTGTTCCCTGTTCTGCCTCAGTGGGCCCCCATAGTCAGTGGGTTTATTGAACTTTGAACCTGCAACTCAAAGCGCTGCTACAGTCTACTAGCCACGAACCTGAGTTTGTCTTATCTTCTGCCCTCTGAGGAGCTTTTTAACCTCCTTTTTGGCATTTTCCCATTCAGATGTCTCAATTTATTTTTTCCTCTGCCTTGCTCTCTCATCTTATAATGGATATTTATTTAATCGCTGTTTTAACTTGTCAACATGGTTTCACCGTTTAGTAATCGCGCCTCAGGGTGCAAGCATCACTCCAAGCCTCAGACAGCACACGTCACTCTGACAAGCTGGTGATTTATTTCTAAAGCCTTTGAGGTGGTTGCTTTAGACCAGTGGTTCCCAAATGGGGGTATGTGAAGGCACTCCAGGGGCTATGTGAGATTTAAAAAAAATCAATTTAAAATTAGCATCCATTCAAAAATCCTTTAAAAATAGTTATTTAATAAATATTCAATAAAATATAAGTGTACGTTAATAAACTGAAGTTTATATATTCTATTAAATCAGACACTGTTGGCACAACGCTGTGTATTCCATCTTTTTTTCAACCAAAAATGATTTTGCGCTGGTTAGGGTACTGAAAAAAGATTTCACATGGGCTACATCACTGAAAAAATGTTGAGAACCACTGCTTTAGATAGTAGTAAGTGGGGGGCTAATTATTTGTGCCAGTTGGGGCTGTTACAAAGACATTCCTCTTGTCTCCTGTATCATTTTGTAATGTTTTGACTTATAATTGTATTCATTATCTTATCATTTTTTACATCAGTCAAGTGAATGTTTTTTAATGTCCAACAATGCCAGATGATGACAGCAGTCTGCTGTGAAGCCAGACCTTTCCAGGGGATGCCAGGAATAATATTTTTTGTTTACACCGATCTGTTTGTCCTCTCTAGACTCAACGGAACGAACAAAGCCGATCAGAATATTTTTCCAGAGTGGGAGAAACCCAAGAGCCTTTAAACAGCTCCACAAAAACAAAGAAGACTGTGCTTCAAAAGATGTAAGTATGATCTAATGCAGAACTTTCCAGCCCCACCGGTCAGAGAGGACACTCAAATATCTGTTCATGTCCTCTTGTCCTTTAACTTTTTCAGAGCCAAACAAGCTCAAGTCCAGCGAGAGCGTTATGGTTCCAGTGTAGGGGAACAGAAGATTGACCCAAGAGCCTGTCCCAAAAACCAAAGAGGGGAACTTAAAGCTGCAGAGTCAGAATCGAGCCCAAACGAGTCTGTATCCAGCTCCGGACAGAAAGCCCTCCCAGAGGCAGACCACACGATGCCTTGTCCCAGTGCCTTGAAGGAAGCTGGGATTGAGAATACTCAAAAGCTGGGCCTGACCCAGTTGCAGCAGACTGAGAACAGTCCTCCAGACAACATCAACCCAAATGGGGCCTCAGAAGTGTTCTGTCCACATGAAACCAGTCGGGAGACGAGAAAGAGCAAGAGGTGCAAGCCAAGCGATGCAGGGGAAGACCCTCGCCCACAGAGGGCCAAGAGGACGTGTCTTGGAAGACCTCCAGCCACAATGCAAACTCACTCCACAGTGCACTCCACACAAACATCCAAGCATTGCCTTCTTCCTCTGCCACCTCTTCCTCTCGTCGAAGCCGAGGCAGAGTCCAAGGCTTTCCCAGTCACCGAGCGCAAGAAAACCACACTTGAAGTAGAGCTGCTTACTCCAGAAAAACGGGCCCAGAGGCTCCCCCTCACAAGCAATAACACGGCACAGACAAACCAAAACAGGCTGGCCGCAAGTCTGAGGGGCCTATCTGTCAAGCCTGCATCCTCAGGCTCCTCTATTAGTTCCAGATCCACACTCGGAGACGGGGGGAGTGAAAATGTGCCCAGAACCTCGAGATTACGACGACTGAAGAGGTCCTGAGGGGGAGAGCTACAGTAAAGATGCCTGACGCCACAGAGATGATATTGTGTCAGGCTACATGTGTACCTCACATGACATGCATTTTGTACACGAGTCACATTTGATTACAACCTCTGCTCTTTTCACATGTGCTGCACATTCAGTGCACACACAGATCAAATGCTGAACACATTATAGCAATTGATACTTGAGCGTTTGAGTTACGCTTTGTCAAATTCTTGAAACAGACTTCGTCTCCACCCTTAGTGGCGGTCAAGAGTGGCTCGCAAAACGAAAGTCGAGAAACCTTTAATTGGAGTTTTAGATTTGGTTTTGTGTTGGAAAATTGGGGATTTCAGACAGGCAGGAGCCATGCAGTACGTCATGGCTTTCAGTCTGAAGTATTGGCTCCTACGTGTCTGAAAACTGTCTCCCGGCTGAAGCTCTGCTGTGATTGATTGCCGTGTCCAGATTTATTTCATCACCCCATTCTCAAAAATGTACTTAGATTTCATTCACATACAATTTGCTTAATACTTAGTTGCTAAGCACCTGAAATGTATCTTTAAATTTAAGGGTGTTTTGACGCTTGTATAATTGAATTTGGACCCAATATGTGTGGATGTGTGTTGGATCACTGGCTGGACCCTGGCCCAGACGGAGCGACTAGGGGCCACCAGTCACTCATACCCCCATGTAAAGCCCAAGATGTTCCACTTGATGACATCAGAATGTTTCCCGGATATATAAGTCCCGATTTAATTTAATTAGACTTCAAAGACATTTTATGATATAAATAAATGTTTTTTTCCAAACAAATAAATAAATCTCTGAATCTTTGTGGAAATAGGTCGATCGTTTTCTGGAGGCAGCCTGCGTGAAACAACATGCAGATCTCTGCAATTTTCCTCCCACAGCGTCCAGTCTGGCTGATGCTCGTGGAAATTTGACAGTGAAGGCGTGACGCTACTAATAAAGCGGCGCTTCTCCGGCTGCATTAGTGTAACCTGAGATGAGTCACTCACAGGAGCCAATTCGGTTCTTATCAAGATAAAGACAACACGGGGGATTCGTGACACTGACCCTACTGTTTTAAGTCCTTATAAGGTTTTACGGTCGAGGGGTTGATAATCTCTCACTTTGGATTTAATCCTTTTAAAAAACATTATGCGGAGAAGTGCATCTTAAAAATCAGTTCAACTCCTCGCCGTTGGCCTCTCAGGCCTGCTATTTGGAAAGGTTTTAGTTAAGGGCGATACTCAAAAACAAGGGCAACATTGTCCGAGGATCATGAGGAGAAGTATTTTTGTCTCTTAATACGAGGATGGCTCGCTACAGCGCAATTAGCTGTAAACACATTTGGACAGAGATGTTGCTCGGGTCTGTGATGTCTCTCCAGCAGCAGTTCCCACGCCAGCGGCATGAGAAACCTCGGACATGTTTGGCTCGATGCGTCACAGACAGACTCTTCACTCGCTCTCCAGAACAAAGACAACTTTAATTCTCTTTTCATACAAAATATTTAATAAATATGACTTTCAAAAATATATTGCCAGGTCAACACATAATTCTCAAGTTCATAACACAAAGTCAAAAATAGAACAAAAATGTTGCCATGATCTCAAAGGGTTGACAAATGAGATAAAACATGTTTGTCTTTAAGAGCCTCATTAAAAAAAAAAAAGTTTTTAAAAGGAAACTAATTAGCACGGAAACAAAGCAGACTCTCGCAGAGCAAATTATTTGATCGGATTCTACAGTGTCCCCATTGCCCCACTACGGTTCAAGTCCTCCCCGTCTAGCTTGTGATTTTACGCTGACTAAAGCAGATGGGGATTCTGGCGTGTCATATTGTTGCGACTTGCCTTGCAAGTTGGTGGATTTTGACAGCCTTGGAAATATGCTAATGAGTTAAACTGAAGCCACTGAAGGTTTTTTGTTCCCTTAAGTATTTATCCATTAGTGGCAAGCAATATGTCTGCCACCATGTCCGTTCCATGCAGCAGCCGTGACCTTTTGTTCTCCTAACCTCACTTGCCTTTAGTCAAGGTCCTGGCAACAACTAATGAAATGTCAAAATGTGTGGAAAAACTAAAAAAGGGGGTTTCAGGCCAAAAGTGGCCATCCTTTGTGTCTTTTTTTTTGTATTCTTAGAAATGTGGCTTCTACAGAATGCGTTGAAAAATTAAGTCATTGAAAGAAATGGTAGGCTTCCACAGCTATCAAAACCTTCAAACTAGACAGAACATATAAATAAAAAGGAATGATATCTTAAGGCTCTTGATTATTAAGTTAATAAATCAAATATACACAATGATTAATACAAAAATTTACATATCTACATGTTCTAAATCAACATAAATTCTTCATATTGGCAGCAACCGCTGACATTGAACCCTGCCCCCCCAAAAAATAAAAATAAATAATAAAGTTGATCTTTTTTTCTCATTTGACAGTTGCTGAAGTCTAAAAGCTGAAAAGGCACTTTCTCCAAACAGAACTAGAAAGAATTCAAACACATACTAAAAATAATTAGCTCTAGCTTTGAACACGTCGGGTAGTTTTAGTCATTGTACAACAATTACACCAGGAGCCCTTTCCATGTGTCCACTCAATAAAAAACAAAATAAAAAGAGAAATGAAATGCAGAGGCGGACACTTTTGCAACTAGTTCTACAGTGAAATGTATACCAGTGCCTTGTGTTTCCAGCCAACCAAAGCAACTGTCACTGCCAGTGTAAGCCAGCTTGTCAAAACTTAAATTAACACGGGGAATATCTGAAAATACTGTGGGGTCACGACTGACACAACAGTTTGCTAACTACACATGCCAAAGCTCCCCTGTTGCACCCACCACCGGGGCGTGAAGGCATAAGGCTTGGTTGCACAGCAACACAGCTGTCTGCTATACAATGTAGTCCATCCTGTTTATGCTGTTTGCTGTCTCCAAGTCTCTGTTGTCCTGTTTATTAGTCCAATTAGGGTGTTTGGATGTGGAGTTGGGATTGGAGACGGGCGTCTTCTCGTCCCTCTCCACCAGTGTGTATGCTGGCTGCTTGGCAAAGCGGCCCTTCTGTAAGTGCCTCTCCTTGTCGTCCTCATCCCCCTCTGGATGATTTGTCCTTATTTTGGCAATGATGGAGTTCTTGTTTTCGTAGTCCTTGATGGCCACCGTGAGGCCCACGTGCTTCTCTATAGGGTTTTTGATCTGGTTGAGCTGCTCCCGCACGTTGTTGGTTGTGTTGTCTTCGGAGCTGGTGGCCGACGGCCCATTGTGGTTGCTCTGTTTCCGCCGGCGGCGCATGCACCACAGGAAGATGGAGACCAGCGCGAGGACCCACAGGACGATGAAGACGGAGCTGAGGAGGGGCACTAGGTAGTCTGACGGAACAATAGGAGACATGCATAGATATGAGACGCAATGAATATAAAAAGAAGTGACAATAAGTAACTCCCAGCCAAACAATACTCATAAAAGGCACTATTATATCACTATGTCAAGCTTGCTAAATGATTTGCACGCCTTTGCCAGCGCAACCTGATCTCCGAACCCTGGACAAGGGAGGAGGCTGCTCCTATTTGGCCGTGGCGGCAGCGTGTGATGAATGGTGGACACATTACTCGGGAGTCCACCCACTCGCAGTACGAGCCAATCTAAAGCCAGGTAGCCAAGCAGCTCTGCTTTTTCCATCCTGACGCGAGTCTTTTTAAGCTCCATTACAACCGAATGATGCCGGAGTTATATTTTTCACACACACACACACACACACACACACACACACACAAACACAAACACGTCTTTCTTTGCTGCTCCACATTGCCATCATGTTCAGGGCATGCCTCGGACTAATCTGATCTTCTCAAAAAAGGCAGAATCCTCCCACCCACCCCGAAGTGTCTGGGAAACTTCACAGGCAACAATCACAGCTTGAAAGCGGTTCATACCAGTTTTGCTGGCGCTTGGCACGCGCACTTCCACGATGGCGGCGATGATGGTGTTGTTCCCGTTGCGTTTGCTAACCAGGTCGATTATCCGGTCTGTGATCTCTTTAATGGGGCTCCGGTCCAAACAATGATCCTCCGTAGACTAGAAGTGCCAAGAAGAAAGTGAATTTAGAAATCTGTTGATTTCGGTTTAAGTTCTCCATCTCGTCTGCCATTAATCGCGTTTACTTGCTGTCTCCTGACAACACCAAGCAACAACAAGCCTAAATCCACCACATATCCCATTAGAGTATGTCTTAATGCCGATACAAGTGCATGCTGCAGGCCATAAATCAACAGGGATTTGTTTTTAGTATGCATGAATAGAGGCAGACAAACATATGGCAGACCGGGAGTGGGAGGAGGTACTTACGATGCAGACGTGGATTTCGTTGCTGGCTGAGAATGAGGGGTCACAGGTTATGGACACAGAATGCTCCGAGGAGAAATTCTTCACTACGTACAAGCGCCTCAGCTGCTTACACACATCCTCCACAGTCAAGCTCTGGAATACGAAAAGAAGAAATTAAGCAAATGTTAATGCACATGGAAAAAAAGACGGCAATCAAGAAGAAAAGGGAAGAGCGAGGCCTGCATTTTGGCAGGAGGCTCAACGTGGTTGGGATCCACCTCATTTAGATTAAAGACCACAGGCTCATACGCTTGTCACAATCGTCTGTCATGCTTGTTAAGCAACTGGCGAGTGATGATCCTATGTGATGACAGAGTCGCCAGTGGTCCTGTTTAGCTCAAATCCATATGATCCTGAAATTAATCTTGCAGTGCGGTCGGATTAAGAGGGGATTGGCAGGAAGTTGTGAATGCCGGGTTCTCAGGAACACAAAACTTGGATGCAGACAACAAAAAACAGGCAGAGAGAAAATTAAAGAAATATCTACAAATGTATTTCCCTCCTTGAACACATTTCAATACATGACTGAATTGTTCAGAGTTCTTAAGACTAGAAACCCCTTTGCCCAGGAGGGATGGTTGAGCACTTCTGAAAACCTGATCCTTCAGTTTGCCGCCCCCCCATTCATTTAAGAGTGGTGGCGGGGGGAGCGGCATGAAAAACGACCCCAAAACCCTTTAACTCAATCTCTCCCTCCCTGGTGCCTAGGTAACTCACTTGAGGCATGGTCTCCTTGTTGAAGGTGAAGGTGATGTTGGCGCAGCTGTTGTCCTGGTAACTGGAGCTGGGGTGGCATTTGGTGGGACGCGGGGGAGGGTTGGAGCGCCAGCACTCTCCGAGGCCTAGGCAAGGCTTCACAAAGCAGTGGCCCTCCCTGATGGGGATGCAGCTCTGTCCTGAAGGACACCCACCCCGACCTTTAGCACCCAGGTGGCATGACGTAGGGCCACACCACATCTGGAGAGGAAAAACATGACAAGGCAAACAACGTCAAATAACGTCAGAAATACTAAGATTAGAGCTGAAGCATGTCTCTTAGTTCAATACTTTGAACGCCAGAGATTCAAAACCAGACTGTAAACACATGTAATCTGTAATCATGGCACCAGTTTTCCCAGTCAAGGACAATAGAGAGACTCTTTCCATTGTCATCCATATAAAAACCTGAGTTCCTGTCAGCAAAAGCCCAGTAAAACCCATTTATCATCGAGTTCCTGTATCAGACCATGTTTAACATGGTAGCCAGTGCCTTACAGCTCCAAGATCATTTTCACCCCACGATGTGTGTTCTTCCTGAGGGGAGACGTATCAGTGAGGGGCCATTATTCATCTGGTGGGTAGACGGGCATGATAATGATAGCAATACTTCAGGCCTCGGTTTATCACCCAATCGTCACCCAGCGTGACATTTGCCGATTCTGAGCAGTCACCTGACACGTATTTACCACAGTGCTATTGTGTTTCTCTTCAAAACAAATTGCATCATCTTGCGATAGAATTTGACACTCCCGAGCTCCCTCCCTGTCACAGGGTTATCCGCCCGACCTGAGATCTCTGAAGAACTTGAAGGTTGGACATTTAGTGGACAGTGTGTGTTTAGACAAACCTTTGTGCACACAACTTTCCCATTCAAGCAATGGCAAGTGTTGCAGTCGTCCTCCCATTTGAGTCCATCGGGGGTGACGTGTCCATTGACAGTGCAAGGTTTCCGCGTCACTGCGTTAAAGACAACCACAGTATTATAAATATATATTGGAGAAGGTGTGCTTGTAATGTGGATGTGTCCCTCATCATCATAATCTTGTGAAGACTTCTACCTTCTTGACAGTGAGGTCCAGTCCGGTCTGGTGGACACAAACAGCGATATCCGTTGATCTCGTCCACACAGGAAGAGCCAAATGCACACGGAGAGGACTGGCACTCATTAATATCTGCCACAGAGGAGGAGAGCGAGAGGTAAGGCATGACTCTTTTTAGAATAGAGAGCACAGCAAGACGGCACACAAATATTGGGTTCAGCAATCTAAGTCCGAGGCTAAATTCACTGGAGGTCATGCGTCAGTTGAACAGTACATACACATAAGTTAATTTAATTAAAAAAACAAGCAAACATGCTTTAAAATCAGTCCTGGATGTTTTTTTTGTTGTTGCCCCATGCAGCTTTATTAAAAGGCAGGATCATTAGCAGGTATGCAGGAGCTAAAGGCTGGACTTAGCAGAACAAAGGGTTTGCAATGGGAAAGAATGTGGCCATCTGAAAGCCTTTAAGAGGGAAAACAATCTGTGTAATCAGTGTCAGAGAGCATTGTTGATTAGCCGTTGGCCTGCTAAGCCGGTTTTCCCGGGGGACAGCAGCCGGGCCCGGTGGAGTGACACCGAAACGGCTCGGCCTGGCCCGCAGCCCAATGCATAATTGGCTGGCTAGACCCTCCATTTGGAGCGACTGCGATGGTCCCGCGAACCGGACCTGCTCTTTCTGACCGCTCAAACGGGGATCAGGGAGGAGTAGGAGGCAGGGTTAATACTCACTGATCCGACAGTCTGGACCTGCGAAGCCTGCGGCGCACTCGCAGCGGTACCAGTTATCCCCGTCCACGCAGGTTCCGCTGTTGTAGCTGCAAAAGAAAAAAAAGAACGCGAGACGTCAGTTTGTCCATCGGGATACCCCCAGGCTTGTTTATCCTCTTTTTAAATCCACTTATTTTGGGCTGGAAATTTCTCAGTCAACTATAATAACTTTTTGAAGGCCATTAAAACAATCAGACTTGTTGTCTTCATTTGACACGTGTGCATACGTTTGGGAGTGAGCTCCACTGGTATGTGGTTAAATAATATAAGTAGTTGGAGAGAGTTTACAAAAGAGAGTTAAGCTGACTGCATCCCAGGACTGACAGGAAAGGGTGTGCGTCTGGTTCTCAGCATTGACGCGGCGAGAACGCCTGCAGGTGAGAATCTACGACATTTATTTACATCCGTATAAATCACCAGGAAATGTTTGGCTTTCACTTACCACGGGTGGGGACTGCAGTCGTTGGTATCTGAGAGAGAGAAGAAATAAATAGAGAAAGGCAGGGAAAAGAAAGACAAAGTAGTGGGTGTGTTATTGTTGTTGTTGTTTTTGCTTGTCAATGTGAGACAGAGCAGGTCTAAGCTTGTTTGTGCAAAGGCGTGTTGGGCAAGTCGGGCCTGACTACTCTCCGCCCGATTGTTCTGCCTTTATTAGCAAACAAGCGAGTCGACTCTTTCCCCCGTAACCACCACCGCCACCGACAACACCTCCACGCCCAGATTCCCATCGCGGCTGTTTCTCCCTCCCTTACAAAAAAAGGTTGGGGGAATTTATGTTTTGGAGTGCATGCATACAAGGGCAGGGATCGCAGAGAAATGGAGGAGGGCTGTAGAACAAGCAGACATGTCACTGTTTGGACAGGAATGCAACAGCGAGAGGGCAAAGACGGGTGTGTGTTGGACGAGGAGGGGGAGAAACATCTGTCTCCACTTTCCTGAGCCCCTCCCCTTTCTCCTCGCATGGCCAGCAGCAGCCAGGGAGAGGGGAATAAGATTTTTTTTTTTTTTTTTTTTTTTTTTTAAAAAGGAGGTACAGATGGGATGAGTCAGACTTAATTAGATGCAGGACTTCCCCTCTGCACTAGATAGCAGGAGGTTTGTCATCATTTAATAGCCTTTATCCAAGGAGCACTTACTCTGGGTGCATGTGGGACCCTCCCAGCCTTCCTTGCAGACACAGGTAAACGACTCCCCCGTCACCACACAGGTACCTCCATTCTCACACGGGTTTGGAAGACAGCTTGAGTTTTTGGCTGAGAGGGAGAGAAGAAGGAAAGAAAAGTGTAGTTCTGTCAGTTTTCCCCCCCAATTATAAAAGAAGATTATCAGTCAAATCATTGCGCCTGAAGCTCAAAAGGAAACTGGTGGTGGTTTGGCTTTTTTCAAGTTTCCGTTTTCTCTGAGGGAATCTGCATTCTATGACTTTGAAGTGTATTGTCAGTGCAATCAGGCGTTTTAAGCGGATATCTGTCAGCAATCATGGGAGAGGGAGAAATGGGCAAGAAGGGAGATGGGAGGAGACCGAGCGTTGGCAGACTGAAGGGATAAAAACAGTTTGTGCACCTCCCATGATCTGCCAGATCTCATTAATATCTGAGACGGAGCACTCCCACAAAGTAATCCTGTGTGTGTGTGTGTGTGTGCCTGTGAAAATGAATTTGAAAAACAAACCGCCATGACTCACCTATATTACACGTGGTACCCTCCCACCCTGAGGAACACTTGCACTGGAACGTGTCGCCCTCGTCGTGGCAGGTGCCTCCGTTGTTACATGTGGCTTCATCGCACTGACTTTCGCCTGGAGGGAGCATTAAAAATCTGAACTCAACACACACACACTGCATAGACGATTAGGTAATTATATACAGCCATAAGCACATACCATGAGCCTGCACAGACAGACTACACGGGTGTGGAAAAAACAAAAAAAACAAGAAGGTTTCTTACGGGAGTGGCACGTCTTTCCCTTCCAGCCATTCTTGCATTCGCAAAAGAAATCAGTCACCAGGTCTCGACATGTTCCTCCATTATGACATGGGTTGGTGCTGCAGTCATCAATGTCTGGTGGAGACATGGGATGGTTGTGTGATTTATGGGCGGCATGTCAAACACATCGTCACACTTTTCTTATGTGGAAACATGCGTTGCTCTGTCCCGTGAGGGAGGTGTGGGTGTGGTTTGAGGTCACGTGACGGGCAGTCCTACTCACTGATCTCGCAGTGGTCGCCCTCCCAACCGTCACCGCAGATGCACTGGTACACGTTGACTTTGTCGATGCAGGTGCCTCCATTGTGGCATGGGTTACTCTCACAGTCGTTGATGTCTGTTTTTTTTAGAAAAATGTGAGATTGAGAGCGTTTTTGCAGTCTTGTATTCTATATCTTGTCCGTGTGTATTAGCAGTCTGATCTTACTCTCGTGGCAGTAGGTGCCTCTGAAGCCTTCCTGGCACTCGCAGCTGAACTGGCCTCCAGCCTGGCTCCGGCAGCGGCCGTGAGGTCCACACACATTCGACGAAATGTAGCGCTCTCCTCCTGGCGTGCTGTTGGATGCCACTGCAACAGTGCAGCTGTCAATCACTGCGTAGAGAGAAAACCGTCAGACGGTGAAACAATTGACAAACCTTGTTTGAATTAAAATAAACCATGAAATGCGATTTGTGTCTCCCAAATGAAAAGGAGGAATGGAATTTTGTTTATCGCTGTTCAATGAGCACAACGTTCTGCTAGTCTCTACAGGTGAAAATGCCAAAAAGTTGATTAAAAAAAAAATATCCCATGAGAGAAAAAAAAAAAATAGGAGAAACAGCATTAAGCTGTTATGCTTTCATAAGCAATTCAGAGAGATCTTTTTCACTCTGTGCTGAAATCCCTTTCTTTCCCCCTGTCTGATCAGGTTAGGGGAGCGGGGTGAAGTTTCTCCACTGTAATCACTTCATTCTTGCCAAGAGCATAGAGAATCTCACCGTCTGGTATCTGACTCCGTGGTTGGTCCGCTCACTTAATTACACACACACAGAAAAATGTGCACATTTGTTGAGAGGTAGCCCACCAAGTCATTACAGAGAACACACACAGTGCTATCAGCCTTTTGCCAGATTTTCAGGGAACTCAGAGGAGGGGAGAATCATTGGAAAAGCTTTGCTGAGGAGATTGAGGGGAGGGGGCGCATTCATCAAGGGAGCTACACACCAAAAAAATAAAATATGCTCACCCTTGGCCAAGAAACTTCAGCTCACTAAACTAAAATATAGGTATCGCCCTCATGGGAAAAATGTGGGCAAAGTCTTGGTGAAGACCCGGCCTTATTCAGCATTTTACTACAGCACGCCACGCAGATCACCTTACAAACGCGTTCTGGAAAAAGGCGAGAGAGAAAAAGAAAACGTGTGGTTGTTGCAGGCAGTCGACGTACCTTTGCACGTGGTGATGCGACAGTGGTCTTTGAGGTGGGAGCAGTTTTTGCCTTCGTAGTCCTCCGAGCAAGCGCAGAAGTAGTCTGTGGCCAGGTTGAAGCAGGGCGCTCCATTCTGACACGGGTTTGGGGAGCAGTAATCGATATCCAGCTAGGGCAGAAACGTATTGAAGAGAGAGAGAGAGAGTTAAGAACCTGATAGCCGACATGATTTCTGCAACATTCAGCAGAGAAAAACACGCAGCATCCTCCCTACAGGCTGTGCCAGGAAACAACACACGCACAGACGGCTCCTAGGCAGAGACCTAGGAGCCGTCCTCCGACTCGGGGCTCCAGAACTGAGGAATGCATCCCGCTGGAGCCAGGAGCAGCTTCAACAAAGCACTCCCTTTCAAAAAAAGAAAGGAGGACTGTGGAACAACAGCCATTTAAGAGGGTGGGGCAGGAAAACTTTACAACAAACCCAAAGATACAGCAGTGCTAGCAGAAAGGGAGCCAGTGGTGGCGAGTAGTGTCTCACCTGGCAGAGATGTCCTGAAAAGCCGGCCAGGCACAGGCACTGGAAGCCGTTCACCTCGTCCTGGCAGCGCCCGTCGTTCAGGCAAGGCGCACTCGCACACTCGTCGATGTCCCTCTCGCAGTTCTCGCCGGCAAAGCCAGGGGGGCACATGCACCGATAGCCATTGACCAAGTCCTGAGAGAGAAAGGAACCGGGGTTAAACCGCACGCAGTCACAGATTTGATTAACTGCGTTGACAGGGTGGAGTCCAAAGAAGAACTGTCTAACCAGAGAACCAAATAAAGGGGGAGGGGCCGCGCCAACTTTGGAGGGACACCATCACAGCGCCGCAATTATTTCGACACATTTTCCTGGCACGGGCTCAACACAATAACGTTTATGGTAATTCAATCTAGTGTGGTCAAGGAACTTGTGTGACCCCTCCCTTAGAAGCCCCTCTGAACCCACTCCCCTCAGATTTGATTTCAGAGAGAAATTCCACAACACTGTTGTTTTGGAGAGAACAGTTTACAGCAGCTATTTTATACAACCACTGTCAATGTCCCTGGCTTCAACAAGAAGACACAATAAAAGAAACAAACAAGCTGGCAAACAGAGCAGCCATGCCGGATAAAGCGAGATGGGTTTTTGACCCAACACGTACCTTGCAAGTTCCCCCATTCTGGCACTGGTCCTTGCAGTCGTTTAAATCTGCACGGGAAAACAAATAGGAGGATTAATTCTGAACAGCTTGACTGAATAGTCTTTAAAAACAAGCCTGTGCTTTATGTTTCCCATGCTAGAGGCCTTTAAAAACATTGTCGTGGATAGAGCGTTGGATAATGGTGGCTACAGATATCAGTGCAGTACAGAGTATTGAGCAATCACGTGTGCTGCCAAGAGAAACTAGTCCTGGGTTTGTCCCCATAGTCACACAAAGGACTAGTAATGATATGGCAGATTTATTTGCACGGCCGCACTTGTCCAACTGTTTGCTTTACGCATTCATATCACAGCTTGTAATACAGCCTGTACTGAGTGAACAGAAATATAATAAAGGGAGCAGGTGTCCCGCTCCGCAGCTGCAGTCGACAGCCTTCAACTCACTGATGTCGCAGTTCTGCCCCGTCCAACCGGCGAAACACTCGCAGAAGTATCCACCAATCAGGTTGCGGCACGAGTTGGCATTGACGCAAGGCTTGCTTTCGCATTCGTTGGCATCTGGACGGGGAGAGAAGGGGGTTAGTCACATTTGCGTGTGCGGTTGACAGGTGTCACATGTCGGAAAGGGGAAAAGAGGCCGAGTGGCTCACCAATCAGACACGTCTTCCCCGTCCACTGTGAAGGACAGTGACATTTGAAACCGTTCACCAGATCCTGGCAGGTTCCTCCGTGATTGCAGGGGTTCGGGGAGCAGTCGTCAACATCTAAGCAGAGGAAGTCAATTCTGGTTATTCAACACGATCTTCTTCATGGGGGGAGGGGGCACCGACATGTGTGCAGGTCAAGTGCAGTCTTACTGATGGTGCAGGAGGGGCCGCTCCAGCCCGGCGCACACTGACATTCGTAGCCTTGACTGGTTTCTGAACAGCTCCCTCCGTTGGAGCACGGATTGGACAGACAGGCATGTTCGGCTAGAGAGAGAAACAATGTTTTTGCAAACAGGTCACATTGAGTGAGTCACTGTGTAAAGAGGGAAAAGATCCACTCTTCGATACTCGTTGTCAATTTACGACAAATATTTAGTGATTTTGATCCTTTATGGCTGATAATCTCATTTTAAGATTGAGCGTTTCTGATCATTTCGCTGACGTGAGAATGTTTTACTGTCACACCATGTGGTCTGCATTTGCCTTATTATTCACAAGAAAAACAAATCAGATGCAAAAATGCATTGCAGCTTCTGACTCCCATTCCTAGAAAACCACACCCCTCTGCCCTCTGTCAGCGGCTCAAACCCAGTTGTTTGGCCCTCCTCCTCCTCTTCCTCTTCCTCTTCCTCCTCCTCCTCCTCCTCCTCCTCCTCCTCCTCCTCCTCCTCCTCCTCCTCCTCCTCCTCCTCCTCCTCCTCCTCCTCCTCCTCCTCCTTCTCCTCCTCCTTCTCGCCCCAAAAGCCCGCTCAAAATCCCCCTCATCTCACTCTCATTACCCGCCTGGCAGACCGCACCACCAGGAAATAATCTTTCATGCTAAGTTGACTTGACCAATGCACCGTGACTTCCCTCCGACTCCCCGCCAATCTTCTTCCGAGAGGCGGCACAAGATGAGAGACTAGCGGGAGGGCGAGCGAGAAGTGGGAGGCGGCCTCTGCCCGGGATTTCTCCTTTCTGGTCGAGCTAAGGATGAGTGGGTCTCAAATGAATCAAAAATTAATGATTCACTCTGGGAATAACTAGGTGGTTGGAGGCGATCAGTATGCCGTGGGGAGAGGATGCAGCGCTGCACCCTGGGGACTCTGTGTTACAATAGTATCCCCTGGTCTGAAGACCTCCTGTTACGAAGGGCACGGTTTCCTGACATCTCTGCAGTTAAGCTGTCAGCACCCCGCAAGGCTCAGATTTAATGAGGAAAAAACCATCATCTCCATGGTAAGTGTTTGCAGCAGCTGAACCTTAGCACCACACCCATCTGTCTCGAGTGCGTGAGGAGCGGAGGGATGACCAGCCCCTGAAGATCAAACCGGTGGATTACCTGACTTGGGGGCCACTCACGCTGGAGTGGAAACAAGATTATTGTAGAGTTACCACCTCCTCTGATTACAAACTCTCAGCACCTCTGACCTTTTGTCTGTAAGCTCAGGAAGCCCAGAACCTACCCACTTATTTTAACTCACGAGCATGAGTTTGAGACCCCATGAGATTACATCGTGTATGTTGGTGTTAGGTTCCACATAAAAAATATACAAATACAAAAAGGGAAGTTCTGGTAATTTTGAGGCCTATATTTTGTTTGCCAACATTTTTTCAAAAGCATGACTTACTTAAGCAAACAAAATGTAAGAAGCCTTAAAAGGGGCAGTCAGGCACAAAGAATGGTGGAAGCAGCAGAGGACAGGATATTCAGATTTTTAGTCCCTCTTATGTGTCAAAGAGATTTCTCATAATGCACCTGGTCGCATCTTTTATTCGAGCCCTATGGCAATTGTTTTTGTTTATATTAATTTGAATTAAATGAACTTAAAAGATATTTTCTCAGACTTTAGAAAGCTGGTTACAGGGACATTTAACTATTTTCACAAGCTGACATGCTGTACCTGTAAAACCAGTGGGATGCCTTTAAAATTGGCTTGCAATAACGTGAAAAAAAAAAGAATGGACAGCAGAAATGCATCTTGCAGAAAAGCACAGACACTCACCTCTCTCACAGTTGGATCCGGAGTAGCCCTCAGCGCAGGTACACTGGTACTTGTCAGGTCCGGTGTTGATGCATGTGCCTGAATTCAGGCACGGCTGGTGAGTTCCACAGTAGTTCAGATCTGCGAAACGGAACAGTTTTGCACAGCATTTAGTTTGTTTTGGTCACAACAGCTCCTGCAATGACTGCAACTGAAATAAGAGATAAGAATTAACCTTTATCGCAAAGATGGCCGCCCCAGTTGGTGTCGCACAGGCACTGCCAGGGCTCCACACAGGTGCCATGTACACAGCCAGGGTGGGGGATGCACTTGTCACAGTACTGGCCCTGCCAGCCATACAGACACCTGAAAGACACAGAGAGAGCCATGCTCGTCAGCCTCCGAAGACGAAGACGAACACACACACACCTTGATCTTCTGTTTATTCCAAATTCCTTTCACAGGCAATAATCAGAATTTAATTAACGAGACATTAGCAGCATGGAGCTGCACAAATGACACAAACAAAGAGCCATTATTCTTGCCCTCAAACAACTGGGCTGCATCTTAAAAAAAGAAACAAATAAATCTTAAGTGGCGGGGTGTTTATGCAACAGCTTTTGAACAATACTCGGGGACAGGGAAAGTATTTAGCATTCTACCAAACAGGGGAAAAAAGGAAGAAAACACTAAATTACAGCTCCAACTGGGCCTAGAGCAGCCAGACGCTCCCTTTAACAACACTGTGCCTGTGGCTTGGCAGTCCCTCTCATGGAGGAGTGTTACACTGCTGCTCATCCTGGTTCCCATGAGTCAGGAGTCAGGCTTGTGCCCCCAGGGCCCCGAGGAGGGGAGTGTCAGCTGGCTGACCGCTGAGACGTCCAGGTCAACAATTACGCTGATAACGCGGACCTTTTCTCTCTGGGCTCCATAATTAAAACGGGCCATCCAGCCCGACTGATAAAGTCCACTCTTTAAAGAGTGGCGAGGTGGCGATACAGTGGCCGCTGTGGAGCCCACGACAGGAAACTGTGTCCCTCTTGGGGGCTGATTAGCCCGGAGAAACGGATGGACTGTAAAAATAAACGCGGCGGTTAAGTAAACCTCGGCCTGTGATTAAAAGGGGCTATTCTTAAAAGTGTGCTAATCCTCTCCATGAGAAGCGGAGCAGGATTCCCCCAGCAGGATCCCGAATCATTGTACAGTTACAACACACCCAAATTACTGGGGAATGTGACATAACGCATAAAGATTTTAACCCTGGACATGGAAACAGACCTCTTTTCAGAATCTGTGTGTTGTGGCTCTGCAGCCAACGCTTTTCCCCCAAAAGAATTTCCCCTACTAATCTTGGTCCACGGTTGCGCCGTGGACATTAGAAACAATGGAAGCTGCAGGTATCACTTAAAACTCCAGACTGAAAGAAAATCCCATGGCAGCGTCATTAGCGGTGGCACGGACGACATCAAGTTAGTAACAAGGAGGCTGCCCTCGCCTGCAGTCTGCGTTGCTATGCACGGCTGTTGATTAACACTCTGCACCAGCCCAACGATGGGAACCTGCTCGCTCACCACAACAGTAGTAGAGCTTGCTTGGAGAGTTTGTTGGCAGAGAGTATATAAACAGAGTTAAACCCACAGCGTTACATATGGCCACACCTGTGTAGGGACTACAGAAATTGAAGCTCTTGTTCTGCCAGTGGCTACACAAGCACTCAAAGTCAAGAGCTTGTGAAAAACAACAACGCCGCGGCAGAAAAGGCGCAAACCTGATCGTCCCTGCGCTTGACTTATGGCCAAATCAGACAACTGAGAAAGCAACTAATGCCTGAGCAGCGGGAAGAGTGGGGCAGTGCAGGGCCTCCTCCAGGATGGAGGAGGAGATACAACGGTTACTGCACACAATGGCCCAGCTCTGATATCCATCTGTGCCTGGCTTTTCCTCTGGCTGTGTGCATAAACAGCGTTAGGAAGCCATTAGCTACACAAACAATACACTTTAAGGTTCATCCGAACGTTACATGCGATTAGGCTGATAACGCCTGCCTCATTAGAGGGGAAACACATTTCCAACATGGAACCTTGGCACTGGCGCCTCTCCCTTTTCTCAGACTGGCAGCTCCAGTCCAAAGCTCCACAAGAGATTTACAAGCAGCTCAGCCGGCATCTCTACTAAAGCCCTGGTCCTGATGTCTGATACTGCCTCTTGGCCAAAGAAACAAGCACATACAGGGAACGAGCCACGCCATGACAGAACTGGTGCTTGGAAGCAAGCCCTGCTATCGGAATGAGCCACACCACAGGCCTCTGGCACCACACGGCACTTGTTTGACATTTTACATTGGAAGAATTTAATAGCATCAACAGACTAATAAATCATGCGGACACACTTACTTGCATCCACCTGGCTCCTTACATGATCCATGTTCAGTGCTGCAGCCTTGTCGACATATAGCTGGAGGAGGAAGAATAATTATAAAATCTTTATTTTAGCACATTTAAATTATAGCAATAACAGGATATAATGACTTCCCTCTAGGACATTTCAGCCTGTGAGAACGAAGGCTGCTGTCGACAAACAACCACGCTCGGCCTGCCATGTAAACATTTAATAGGAAATCGACTACTGCCACTTTTCTGGGAACACAAGTCTTATTCCTGGTCATGTAGGCAATGAAAAGCTTTATCTGAATGGAAAAGAAAAAGAAGAATGCTGCTAGGAGTTCAGAAACAAAGCCTTTCATTCAATTCAAAAAACACAGCAGACAGTGTATCAGCATGAATCACCGATTACAGTCTGGCTGCTAGTTTTAGAAGACTCATTTGTGATAAACACTAGTACGTCTCGAGCTGCTGCCTTGATCAGCGTTACCATTTTGAAGTGATGTCACACGGGGGCTTACCTGTGTTGCAGTCAGGTCCGGACCAACCATCCAGACAGGTCTTGTTCCCATTGTAGTCGCATGTGTAATGCCCGAAGAACTCATCCCTGGGCCGACAGAACTTGTTGCAGCCAAAGCCGTAATAGTGCTCGTCACAGCTGACCCGGATCTGGTACTCAAACTGGGCCACGGGGCCGTTGTGAGTCAGCTTCTGCCACTGCGGGCTGGGGTTGATCATGCCAGAATGAGAGGCTTTCTCTATCAACCTCCCATCTGTGCCTGAAACAAATTGTTGACATGATCGTCACAAAATGCATGTTTTCCCCTCAACTATGTCGGGGTTCATTGAACATTTTAGAGAGAGTAGTGGAGCGCAGCGTTGTCCGTGCGATGTTCTCTGTGATCATACAGTGGGAAACCAAAAATGCCCCAGAAATTTGGAAACAAATTGCAGAAGATCTCAGAGAGAGGAGATTATATGTAATTAAAGTAACGAGGGGAAGAAAAGAAGTAATGCAGGAAGAAAAAAAAGAAGGAAAAGGCTGCCTGTAATGAGCACTCTTAACTGCTTTTCTTTTCTCACACTTACTCTCCAATTCTCACTGGTTGGTTTCTAATTCTCAGGTTTACAGCTTGAGGATATTACCGGTCTCAGATGCTGCATTTGCTCAGGCGAGGACAGAACCGCAGCCACCATCAATTACTGCGGGAGGACACCGATGCCACAGGCACAGCTGGGAAGCCTGCCAATGTGCCATCAGCACTTTTTCAAAAACATTCATTCTTGTCCTCACAGCAGTCAAAAAGGATCTTGAATCAACTGTTTTTCTATTCTGCAGATGGAGAGCAAAGGCGCAGCCTCGGTTGTGATTGTGCAACACTAAAGGTGACCTAAAACACACAGACCTAGACCCAGAAACTTATTTTCATGTCAAACATGAAGAGGTCACGGCTCTGTCAAATGGGCAAGGACTGACCTGGGAGCCAAGGGCTCTAATGAGCTTCACACACAGAGCAAACATGCTGAGCCCAGTCTCCAGACACGACACCGCACACAGACATGCATACATACGTACGTACACATGCCCTGTGTATTAGCCCCACTCATTCACTCATGCACATGAAGCACTCGCTACTCGACATCTGACTCTTCCACCTGGGAGAGTCAGATGTTTACTGCAGTTATTTACTGCACTCACATGAGTTGAGGTGGCTGACCGCTGGGTGGATCGCTCCCCTGTGCAGTATGATGCAATGCAGTGAGGCGGCGAGGACGACCTGCTGTCATTTATTTACTGTGGTGTGCTGTGGTGTGTATATGGGGGTCGGCCATACTGAAATCACAGTGCCCGGTAACATTTCGCAGTGGCCTGGAATCCAGAGCTCAGCTGTGTGGCATTTCTCTACCAACTGCTGACCTGCAGTGTCAGGAGTAGCACATCCTTACTACCTGCTGCCTGGCTCAGAGCTGAACATAAATCAAAGCCATTTCACAAAGCTGAGCGAGGTCCTGCTCAAGCATCACATTGAGAAAATCTACATTTTCAAACACAGGATAGATCCTGGATAGAGAGAAATAGATAGATATATATACACACACACACAAATGCAAAGAAAAGTGGTCTGGAAAAGGAATAAAATGTGCACTACAAATCTAACTTTTAATTGTGATTAGGAACCCGGTGGCATCCAAACACCAGTCAGGATAGTCACAACTGTGAAGCTATCCGAGCAGAGAGCTATCCTGGTGGAGCTCAGAGGGGCTTAACCAGCATTGACTGTGTACATTCAGGGGGCTTTTCACACCAATGCCCTAATAGCTCTCTGGGGAGCGGCAAATACAGCAGAAAAGACTGAAACCTTGTTGACCTCAAACAGACCTGCATAAACAAGCATGGGATAGGGCCCTCCCTCAGCTGGAATCACCACGCTGTCGCCAATCCGACCGCCAACCAGAAGGAATCCCAGCATAGTTGACGAAAGAAACCAAACCCAGCAACCCACATGTTAACAACACGTTCTTCCCACGTTCATGGGAGGAACACCCACAGACAGCAAGCAGTACATAAAAATAAAATAAAAAAGGCCTTCCGCTCCGAGCTCAGTCGGCAGCCCACCTGTGCCAGAGGTAACTGTAACCTGCGGGACAGCTCAGAGACCTCCGCACCCCCCACCCCAGCATTGTGACTGCAGGCTAGTTGCAGTGCCAGGCCGGGCGGCCCGGATGAACTCTGGGTTTCACGCTTCAGTGACGGTGAGACAGACCCCGACCCGGGCTGGCAGCACCTGCCATCAGTCATCGGCTAAATGAAAACATTTTGATAGGGGAGCAGCATGGTACCCCTCCCCTCCCACTCTTCCTTCACTCTACCTTCACTCTGTCGGCACTCCCCTCCCTTCCGTCTACCCTGTCCCCACTTTTTCTCCTTCCCCCTCGCTTCCCTGTCCTGCTCTCCCGCCTTACAGGCACCTGTCAACACAATGTCTGAACACCGACACACACACACACCCAGTGGACCATGTGGAAGTGGGCAGGGGGTTCAGGAAGAATAAACTTCCTTTTCTGACCTTCAACACAACTCCTCCCAGACGTTGCCTTGAGGGAGAGTGAGAGAGAGGGGGGCAGGGGGAGACATAGAAAAGAGAGAGGAAGGCAAGATGGAGATGCCAGACGAGGACAAAATACTCACCACTGGTTTCGTTGTTTGAGTCCAAGGCTTCCACTATCAAAGTGTAGGACCTCTGAGGAAGACAAGAAGAGACACACGCAGTGTTAGCCAAGAGCAGGATCATCAAGCAATAACTGTATCATAAAACAAAACCATAAACATGACCATTCAATGATGTTGTGATAAATATTTCATGAAACTTATTATTGTGCAGAGAACCACAGAATAGTTAACAGCCTCTACGAAATGGAACCAAATACCCACACGATACCCAGTTAACATAAATCACATTATGCGTTTGATACTTTGATAGTATATAAAGTCACTTTCCGCCCTATAAGTCAGATAGTCATGAAGGTGTGGTTTTAACTAGACAAAGGGATGAGCAACATGTTCCTTTATAAACATATTGTTTAATAAGGCAAAAGGAACAATAAATGTGGGTTTCCCACAACCTCACCAGCCAATGAATTCTCGTCTCCCTCATTAAGAAACAGCGGGCCCAAGGACAGAAGCTTTTAACTTGTAACAATGGTCCTGTTGATCTGATTAAGAGAGGATAAGCTTGCGGTGGTGCAGCGGTCTCTGCATCTCAACGATTAGTGGCAGTGGTCTGGTCTAGCTGGACACCCACCCAGCAGGAGGGTGACTGATGCAGCAAAAACAAGCCAGATAACACAGCGCTGCGCTGGACTAATGACTGGAAGAATGTTTTAATGCGGTGCTGAGAAAAGTCAAGAGAAAGTTTTCAATGTACATGGGATTTTCGATGTTATGCACTTTTTTTTTTAAACTTAGTGCCATGTGCTATGAGTGGTAAATGATCCAAACAAAAGGGCTTGTGGATGCCTTATAGGCAAAGTCAAGACAGAGAAAAATAAAAGAGACCAAAAACAAAACCGGCTCTTTGGGCAGAAAGGCTGAGAGAGACGGAATGAGCGCTCCACTCTGGAGGGCCTGTCTTGATTTCAGCACTCCCGAAAACGCTTTGTCCGATTCAAGGTCGGTAGCGCTCACACCAATATCAGCTTACACGTCCACGCTGCCCTGTGCCATAGTCATGAGGGAGTGGACAATGGGTTTGCAGGCACGCATGACAGAGCCGGGGAGAAAGTATGCGACTGAGAGGAAATGGAATTCACTTGCGGGGCTCAAGCGTCCACCAGAAAACACCTACTTGCTACAGTCGCACACACGCTTGCCCCAAGCAGCGCGGTGTGGAGGCATTTCAGAGATTCTGCATTGCTACTGTGGCCCTCTCTCGGCTGCGATGACTTCATGGTAAACAAGCCTTACTCGAAGGGAAACCCCTGTTCCTACTGAAAGAGGAGGAGGTATGACTCACTCCCGGCCCGTTTCCCATGGCTGTGCCTTTTTGTCAGACATTCAACTTTCCAGGAGACATTCATCTCATCCCGTGCCAGTGTTGCACTGGAATCAGGCCAGCTATTATTTGAGATACAGCGGCCATCAGCAAAGCCGTCTTTACAGTACATCATCAGTGGACACAGAGCTCTAATGAGTCAGTGGTAATGTGACTCCTACTCACCTACTGCTCCAACCCAACCTACAGCTAGTTATATTAACACCAAGGACAAGATACCTCATGTATCACACAAGCGTGAATCATTTTTCCTCTGTCTTGAATGCATCATTGCCGGATCTGCACACCCACCTGCATGTCTTCACATCATTTGGAAAAAACATGTGGAAGTTGGGGCAAATCTATTTGAGCCACCCAAAATAGATCCCATGTATACGACACAGAAAAGCGGGCGTTGGTGGTGAGCTCATCCTAAAAACGGGAACTGAAATGCAACATCTCCGAACACACGCACAATTGTGATATTAGTCATTGTTGCGACATTGAAATTGATGCAGTGACTTAAATGAGGATTAGGAGAAGCTGAATAGAATTGGTGTTCGACTACCGTTAAGTCCCCTCAGTGACCTCTCAAACACACGGCACATTTTTTTTACGTACAGTTACGCAACAAACTTCCCACCGTGTCCACGACTGATGGGGAAACACTTTCTCACTTTGTGTTAGATTGTTGTCTAGAAAAGAGGCTGAAAGTTAAATGCGTTACTAGAAAGGCAGGTCAGCCACAACATAACACACCCAGATCTTCTACAATTTGGACTTGCCTCAACATGGAAGCTCTTGCAGCATTATCATAATCATCATCATCACCACAGACTGATCATTAAATTAGTACAACATAAACGTAGGCCCACACACTAAAATACAAAACATAAAAACATAGTAGCCTTAGATAATGGTTACCATTCATCTACTGTTCACATCAAGTCACCTACATCCACCAGTTTTGTTTCGACATTAATATCATCGTGGCTGGATCTAACAAGTAGCCTCTGCATTATTGGGATGTTTAGTTCCAGACCAAATAACTGATTCCAGAAAGTGAGATACTGCCCGGCTCCTCATTCAATAACACGCCATAACTCTGGCGGTTATCAGCTTGGAACCGTCTGCCACTGCCAGGTTCACTTTTCCCAGGCTCCCAGCTGACTCACAACTTCTCTTTGAACTACAGAGCACACGCACAAGTGCAATAAGTGTGGCCATATGTCTTCTTATCTTTCATGGCCAAGCAGACACTGTCCGACAGACAAGTAACATACCCGATAAAGATCATTCCAGTTCCAATCACAGCGACTTGCCAAAGAACACTACTGAAACCTGTCAGTAGGGGAATTACACACACACACACACACACACACACACACACACACACACACACACCCCCTGCCCTCAACTGAATAAAATAGAGCCATCTGATGTACCATTACAAGGTAATCCAACTAAATAAAAAGTGAGGCTATGGCTTACAAAATAACAGGCAAATGCCAAAAGGTCTAAATGTGGGCAAGGCATGAGAGATTAGACTGGTCTGGGCCTACACTTACTCAGCACACAGTAAATGTAAACAGTTCAGTCAAAAGGGATGTTGATCTTCTGTATCAGTTTCCCTGAGTCAATCACTTCAATGGTATCAAACTGAGATCTAACCAATGATTGGGACTGCTATGTAGCACACCCCTGTTTGCCATAAAACCCGGGGTTAGTCATAAAAAGACAACTCTCATAATTACCATCAAAGCCACTGGCTCCACTGATGCACTGGGAGGTAGGGAAGGAATGCATTGCTTGGCAAGAGATTCTCATCTCTACAAGAGCTGGAAAAAGACTTTACAATCAACAGCTTATTAAATAACCTGTAGGGGTACGTCAGCCCGAGGTAACGACAGAACCCCACACCGACGAAAGAATCTCACCATTTGCCAACTAAAACTACAAACATGGCTGGATCACAAAACATGAACCCCAAAGTCATGTCAAGCGTTTTTATCGAAACATGCAGTCAGCAACTTAAATTGTCTACGCCTGTGTCACGACTTCCATAAAGCCTGCAACAACTGGGGGGGGAGAAAGCATACATTTATTTTCCCTTGTTCACTTGAGTAATTTGCACTTAACTGCCACATCAGAGAACACTATATAAAACAAACATGTCATTAGCACCACAGCTGCCGACAGCGCTTACCCTCAAGGCTGAGCAGAGTTTACGCCGCGACTCACCTGATCCCAGTTCTCAGACCGCTCCGACTCGTCAACAACTCGCGCACAGCGATGCCTATACCTACGCGCCTCAGGTCTGAGAGAACACGCCACCGTTGGTTTTAGTTGAAGATGTAGGACGATTGCGCCATTAAAAAAAACGGTCAATCTGATTTGGGCAGAACTAGGGGTGCCGGATCAACTGGAGCTCGAGATGCAGGACAAGAGATTACTCAAGAATGAAAAATTGTTGTTAAGGGAGCAGATAAACTCTCATTAAGTGCAATCTGACCTCTAAAGGATTCAAACAATCCAATAAAGAAAGGTCTTCTCTTTCTTTGTATAGCTGCAACATTGGGGCAAATATGCTGAGGTAGCCACAGAGGCAAGGTCACCGTTTGCCCGAGAGGCAACTTCACCACTGCTGAGTCTACTACAACTGCTTCCTGTTGCTTGCCCCGCGCTGGCATTACAGCTGCATTGCCTCTATTATGCTCCGTAATCCTCACTGTAGTCACTGAGGGCACACCATTGTCCCGATTTGATACACTGTGAGGGCCCTCACTTCTCTGTGGAATAAAAGCACGGAGCAGACATTGGTGACTCCATAAAGGGCTCTGAAATCGACAATGTGCTCATGTAAAGATGTTCAGGTGACGGCATTCGGATGGATGGATGCCTGGTTGTTGCCCTACCTGATCAGAGCACATGTGTGGAGCCTCATTAAGTGCAGCAGTTACTGTGGGTGGCAAGGTTAAAGCGATGAAATGCCTGGGGTCCAACCGAGCGTGACTTAAACAAAGCCCTTGGCCTGGACAAGAGGCCAACTTCATACAGCTCACAAGAGAGGATGAAGGGGGGGTAATAAAAAAAAAAAGCTTCATGAACTCAGAGTACCCAACAACCCAGATGCACCACACCGCCATCTGTCCACAACAGCCAATCAACTGATGAAAAGGACAAAGAGTGATATCATACCTAACCTGACAATTGTTAATGTGCACTGAAGTGAAGGATGAGAGAATCTAACGAGAGGCTCCGTTCTTTATCAAAGCTCAAAACTCCTGTTTTCGACATTAGAGTTGAGCCAACTGTATTCATCTTGAAGTGTCTTAACACGCACATCGTCATTTTCTACAAATTTCTCTGGAGATATATCTCCCCAAGCATTTCCTATGAATCTCCTGCCCTTTATGACAGGGACATCCTCTGCATGTAGGCCAGCCCTTTTAGTACACATTTCATCAATATGTCAGGAAAGAAATTAGTCAAGCAAGCAGAGTCCTCAAACTTGAAATGGCACATGGTCAACAAGTGCTGTTCCCAAGTAGGAACGATTATCCACCAGAAAATATTTTAAAAATATTAAAAACTAATCTGTCTCGGAGCGTTCATGCCAAGTTAGTGCTGCCATGGCGTGAACATAAACAGAAACCTTTGTCTTTAAAAAAAAAAAATAGGTGTGAGGCGCCAGCATCTAAATGGAGAGAAAATAAAAAAATTCTGACCATATCAAATTGCATGCTACCCTGCTGAGAACATTGCTTTTACTGGCTATCAGATCATAGGAAACACACACACACACACACCTACATGATCGCCCCCCACAGGTAACGCACATGTTCTTTCACTTATTATGTAGTTTGAGACCATCGCGGCCTGAAATTAGAAGAACCTCGATCAAGATTGATGTAAAAATAGGCCGTGATGTAATTGGACACACACACACGGACTCGAGTTACTGAAGTGTGCAACATGAGCGGTTGCCAGGGAGGCAAAATAGGAGGAAAGCACCCACCTTTATATTTGTTGAATCAAGCCCGACGAGGGGGGAATTATTTATGAGGAGCATCGTCAAAAGTAGTTTCCGACAGATTTATGGCGGAGGGAATGAACTAAAATGAATCTCTCTCTTGAAATATGTTATTGTTATTCTTAATGATGGATGACTAGTAGTATACATTTGACTTTAGGTCATAATGTACCCTCTCCATTCTGAAAACATATTGATCCAACGTGCCACGCCGCTTTTAAACCCTAAATACTATTTAGATAGGATGGACAGGTCCTCGGCCCGGTGGAGAAAAATACCTGCACCTGGTTAATTGGCGCAAATAATGTGTGTGTGTGTGTGTGTGTGGGGGGGGGGGTGTTCACTGAGAGCTAACCAAAAGATCCACTTTTCGTGGAGTGGGAATGACTGACGGACAGTAATTGCACATAACTGCCCTGCAAACAAACACTCTTTTTTTTCTCTCACAGAAGACGAGAAAGAGAAGCGCGTCGGCTAACAGAAGGTTTTTCTTTTCTTTAAAAGGGTCTCCAACTCACCGGCCAGGCAAAACTGAAGGCCAAAACTATCCTGGATTTGTCATTCCTGACAGAGCTCTTGAAAGAAAATGTATTCCCTCCGAGGACGGGCGTAGATCCCATTCCGAAGCTGCAGGGCCCCGCAGCAGAAACCCTCGACTGGTATTCCTTCAGGCAAACTTTGAAAAACGTATCGCACTCGTCCCGTGTGCACTTCCTATCCGCGGCGCTCCGTGCGCCGTCACAACACAGGCCGTTCAGCAGCTCTCCGTTCACATTGTGCATCGAGACGATTTGCAACTCGAATTGTCCCGATCCCTCTGACACCTGTTGAGGACAGAAGGGTGAATGCGATGGGAAGCTTTGACCTCGTTATTTATAACAACAAAAACAACAACAACAACACACACAAAAGCTGGAACACTAAACCCGCTGCTCACCACACATGGTTTTGCTCTTGGCAGCGGGCTAACTGGACGCACTTGTGCGTGCGGCATGGTTACATGTAATGTTAGCATAGCCGTGCGCATAAAAGGCGACGTGCAACGTGCATCCTAACAGCTCCTCTGAATAAAGTAATCCACATACCTTCGCCAGAAAGCAGAGTAAAAAGGCAGCAACGACTGAGCCCCGTCTCAGAATCATGCCTCCGGACTGCTGTTGCCACTCGTTTGGTTACTGGTCGTCTGGCCGACACACGGCACCAGAGCTCTCCTCTGGTTTAAACATGCACGAGTGAGGGGGAAAACAGCACTTTGCTCAGCGGAGCGCAAGTTCCCGAGTCAGAGACGACCTCTCTCTAGTCTGTCCCTCAAACTCTTCCTCGGTGTCCGACCGTCTCCCCGCCGTGTGTTGAAGAAAGTGTACAGAGTGACATGCGGCAGCCGAGCCCACTGCTGACTGAGTGACTGAGTGCTGGCTGGAGCCGGAGCTGGATACACAAGTTTAACCAGGAGGGAGTCTCCATATTCATGAGCAGGGCGCAGTGGGCCCGCCCCCCTCTCGCGCTGTGAGGATGGTCGCGCACTCAAAAATGGACCGTATAGGAACTCTTTGGCAGTGATGTGGTGGAAAGTCAAAACCACAAACAAGTCACATTGATAATAATAATAATAATAATAATAATAATAAGTCACCACAACCACAAACCTCACACATAAGTGGATTAGATTTTCAGAAAAGCTATCAAGGACATTATCTAGATCCTGCAGGAGTTGCGTGCTGTACTGCCCACAATGTGTGTATGTTTTACCTCATAAAGATTTATGTCAGCTTAAAAGATGGGTAGAACGAGTTTAACTGGTTTTACTCCCATCCCATCTACTTGTGTGTTATTAGGCAACATGGTCAATCATGAGGACTGCAAAATCAAAATGAGCGTGCCAGTGTCTGAGTCAAGGGCATTTGGTTAAATGCATGGTATGTCAGACATCTTTCCTCATGTAATGCAAGCCTTGGATAAAGAACACCATATTCCAAAGCAGAAAAATGCTCAATATCCGCACATCTTCTGCATTTCAAATACAAATTACTAACATTTTAGGAATATGAACAAACTCTGAATGTGAATGTGACCAACATGCTGCTATCAGGAGTGCACACAACAGTGCCCCAGAGTGGCAGACCTGCAGGTTTTATGCCTGCCTGAGGAATGCCACACACTTTAAATGACTTGCAATCTAAGGCCTTTTTAAATAATGCCAGGATGGATATTAGTATGAATGAAACCCTTGCTGACCAGATTCATAGCTTAAACTTAAACTGAGAGAAATAGGCTGACAGGCTGTTGAAAGATATTGTTTCCCGGGTATCCTTTTGGTGTCAAAGGGCAATTACGGCCGGGGTGTACCTATGCAATAAGGTAATCTGTGAACTGGATCAGTGGGTGCACACACACACACACACACACACATTCATATGAGAGGATGGGAACCCCCTCTGCCCCTGTGGTTAGTGATTTGTGTGGACCAATTACACAGGTCATGCAATGGGTCACAATCAACGAACACAGTTGGGAACTATGGCATTGCAGAGAGAGAACCGTATCAATCAGTAACTATGTAATGTTTCACTATCTCACTTTATAGCTGTTTATGAGGGTGTCCCACATCTCTCCTGCATGCGTTTGGACCTGATAAGCAGAAAGGTATGGGCTTTTTTCTATACATTTTTATTCAAACCCGTAAAAGTAACCAAGGTCTCGTTCATTGTTTTCACCGAAGTAGCAAAGCACGCAGCTTATCTTATCATTAGTTTAGATACCTCAGTTTCACAAAGATGTGTACGGTAGCTTCTGCAGGAATAGACCCCAAATGTCCTGAAGTATACTTGTGTTGAAATACCTTGTTTTGTAGTAGTAGTAGTAGTAGTAGTAGCAGTAGTAGGTGTAAAATGTATCTATTTAAAAAAGGGAAGCCCACGTGTTATTTCCACCATCTTAAATCACTGCTGTCAATATTCAAATGTTACGTTTCCTGTGGTTCAACTTCAAGATGAAAGGTATAGCTTCCTCCCCGCCTGGCTCAGTTGCTGAACTGATAGACATCTCAGGTTACAGGCCTTATTGAAATGCTCTCTCGGGGTAATTAGGGTTAATTGGAGACGTTTTTTTTTACCCTTGGAGCTTTCTTTTCTTCCCAAAAGCCAAAATGAGTCTAGAGATTATAGATGGTTTGAGGGGGGGATGTGCCCCCATGACCTGCCCAGAGGTGACGCTTGTATTGGGATTATGACAGGACTTTGAGGGGGGAGTTGTGGCAGTGCTAAACATCAATAAAGAAAAAGGACCATTTATAATATAATACTATTGGTCAGCAAGAAAAACTACAAGTTACACAAACGACAAGCCGAGGAAGGATTGCTCCTTGCTTTATCCTTCTCTTCCACTTGACTGCCAGTGTGTCCGTCTATCATAAAGCTACTGGTATCTAAGCAGCATGTTCACTGTTCCCTGTAATCATGGTCTGTATCCTCATGAAGTACAGACAGGGTTTCTCCTCTGAGGCCATGGTGCTAATCTCCTGCAGCCTTAATGTGATTATGGTAATGATCACACAAATGACCCCTGGGCTTTGGGGGATCCGTGGTTCACATATCCTCACAGAGTCTGCACAGGCTCTGTGACTCCACTGGCCCGCATATGTACGAGACCACCAGACTGAGCCAGTCCTGGTGGCCCGTCCCTGTTCTTCTGTCCTCGCTGGGCTTCGGAAGACTAGAGTGAATGACCAAATAAATTCCAGCCAGCAACAAAAGAGCTGAACGGCCATGAGAGAGATGGATATCTTTTGTTGTCTGACACTCAATGCCGTATTCCAATCCAATTACCTCAGCCTTTTTGCAACCCCTCCTATCGCGGTGCGTTGCATTGAAGCCTGTCTGAATTCAGACTCGGACCCCGAACAAGAATGTGGTGGATTAGGTGCTTAGCGATCATTCCCTACCCCCTATGTTCACTAAAATCGGTGGTGAACTCTCTCCTAAAAGATTGAATTACCGGCCTTCTATTTAATTTTGATCCCATTTATTTTAATGACATTATTGTCTGACTCCCAAAGACAGAGAACAGAATAATTTCCTCTTGTATTCTTATATCCAAAAGTGACTTGGCCATGTTGCATCAACAAGGACTTCCTTTGTGGACAGTCAACAGTGACAAACAAGCAAAAGCACCGTGTGACAGAGTAAAGGCACATTTCATTTCCTGTATCAGGACGTGGCAGAAGTGTATCAGACGTCTCAACTCTTCTGCTTTCGGGAAAGGCTGTTGACAGTGAACACAGTGTGGAGCAAGTTTAAATGAATACTAAAGAGATAGTAGTTTCCATGAGCTCACCTTAAATCTGAGCAGCAATAGTTATGTGGAAACTTAAAAACTCTAGTACACATACACTGAGAATGCAAGTAGAAGACATCTTGTGCATACTCATAGATTCTGGGGTTTTCAATGATGGAGAAGGAGCTGTTTCCAGCGGAAAACAACATCCTCACCACACTCGCCACTCTCTATAACAGAGTGAATGAGAAAATATAAACACACATCGTTCAGGTTTACAGCGAGTGCACGACATGGCCTCATAATTGTCCGACTCATCTATCTGGTGTTATGACGATCGGCAGCTAAATTCTACGATGAACTCTATATATCGGCGAAGTATCACGGCGAGAAAGGCAGAACCGTGCACACGCAAAGAAATGAAGTGAATTTGTGAATTCCCATGTTGAACTCAGTCCATCTGCGTGTGAGGGAAAAACGTGTGAGTTGAAGAAGCCCATCTGAAGAAGACAGACAGGGAGGCTCTCTCTGTAGTTCGGTGTTCGGCCCATTTAAGAGTATCACAGTGTTTACATGGCGTGTTTATGGGAGCTGCTTTTACAGAACGTGTTACAGATGGTATCAGCAACCGGGCCTTCAGATAAATATTATTTTCCGCTGTTAAAGGTGGCCGCTTTGTTATTTTCAACATTTATTCGAGAGACCTTTCTGTGAGGTGATGGTATTTTGATGTCTGAGTGGTGTTTGTGGTAAGTACCTCAATGCGGTTAGTGTGCAGGGAGTCCAGCTGCTATGTGGAGGTTAAGTAAAAATTGGATTATAGAGGGTTAGGTTGAGAGCATGGGTTTTGATTTTCATTGGTTCAAACTGCTCTTAATTGCTGTGGTGATGCTGCGGGTGACTCATTTATGTCATGTTTATTCTAGCTGTCTTTCTCTTTTTCTTCTTCCCAAAGTGGTATGTGTATGTTCATGGCACTGGGGACCTGCAGGGCTTTACTTTTGAGCGTGCATATCAACAGCGTCATAAGAGACGACTGGATCAGTACTCCGCGTTAAGAGCCTGTGAATGGATCATCAGTCTGTGTGTGTCCTCACACATCCTTAATGTCCAGGGAGGTGTTTGATCCTCTGGAGGGAGGGGAGGCCAGAGGGCTGCAGCCAGTGAGACAAATCAGATTAGCCCTGCTTAGGCCTGTGGCTTACTACTCTCAAGCATAGCGTTTCCACCTGGCTAACAATACCAGGTCTCATAGTGCTGGGCTGACCCTTGTGATCATGTGATTAAGAGATTTGTGTGTGAGTGCGCAATATGTCATCGCACAGTTGTTTTTCGCCGTGGAGAGTCAAAGGGTGTTCGATTAGATTTGTCCCTGCAGTGAAAAAGATTTGAGAAGAAGCCGCCGGTATGCTGAGGAATGTTTACGGCTTAAGTCATTGATCAACGTGACAAAGTCTCAGGTGGGAGGACGCAAACTATTCAGGCGGGAAGATTAGATAATTTGCCCATCATACCATCCAAGGTGGTCTCCCAGAGTTCGGAGGGCCTGTGTGAGGGCCAGGATCAGTGAGTCAGAACAGTGCTCTCTTCAAACAGGATATTGGCCCTCGCTTGAGGTGAGTGAAGCTAATTACCTGAACTTCCTATCTGGAGGAGGTGACTGATAAAACTCTTCCTCTTTTATTGTCCCTGTTTGTTGACCACGTTACACTTTGGATCACGTGTGAGAGGACTGAAAGAGAGACAATTATTCCTCATATTGCAAACCCTCAGAAAAAGGATCTGTAGACTTGATGTCCAGTCAAAATGACCACCATTGCCAGCCCTGAAGGAAAATATTGATGCCGGCAAAGTCTTGACGTCCTTTGCACCATGACGTAGCTTTTTTTTTTCCGTGACACATTTGATGATTGCTTCCAAATGGCGCTGTCAGTTTTAATATAGCCGACCCCGGCATTTCACTTTTCTCTAAAGTAAACAAAATACACCGGCTCACCCACCCACCCACACACACACACACACACATACTGAAAGTGTGATCACACACCAGGAATGAGTCTTGAGATAGAACAGGCATTCGCGAGCTGATTTCACCCTCTTCTCACCCTTGAGTGAGGCGGTTTGAATTGATGTTGTTTTTCTACGTTTGCAGATTGAAAGCCACAGTGTTATTTCAGGAAACTGGATGTATGACATTAAAAAGTAATATGTGGTGTTCGGAAGTAAATATATAACCTATATGATGTTTAAATGCAAGCCTGTCAGAATGATTACTTTATGCTTTTCCTCACAGCAGTTCATTATAATATAGTTCAAGTGTGCTCTGTTAATTTATACAACAATAAACTACTTTTTTGTTATATTTAGGGCTTGGCTTATACCCAATGCCAACAATTATTGAGTCAATATACTGACAATTAGATTATACAGTGTCAACTAACAAGGGAGGGACAATATTTGGTTTGTTTATAGACGTGTGTCGGACAGGAGAAGTGGAGCAGTCACAAAGAACATGTACAGATGTGGGAACGGCTCACTTACAAGACGCATGGCAAAAGCTGAATATTGGACGGGTCCACTTCACTGGAGCATATCAACTACCTGTTAATGTTAAACTAATGGGCCTACTTCCATTCCCATTGTGAATGTGCTGCTAGTTTTAAATGTCGGACACCGGAGGTACAAGTGTACCGGTAAAACCGAGCTGACTGTTGCTGCATGTGTTGGATCCTCAGTTTCCTTTGTCCAAACTTGTCTACACTGAAATAGTCATCCGTCGCAACTTTGAAGAAATAGTGAGATATTTTGTAAAATACAATTGTTCTCTTTCCTGGGTTGCGTTAGATGAGATGTTGCACTAAATATGAAGCTATAAAGTCAGCGGGCAATTAGCCTAGCTTAGCATAAAACAGCGGCAAAACAGTTAGACAGGTCTGTCCAAAAAGGAAATTATTTGTTAACGAGATACACAGTGTTAATTAGTGAACTTAGCTGTTCCCCGGTTTCCAGTCTTTTTTTTTTTTTTTTACTAATGCTCAGTGTGTGTGTGTGTTTTGTGTGTGTGTGTGTGTGTGTGTGTGTGTGTGTGTTTGTGTTCAATTATAATCTGAAGCAAAATATGATAAACAGGCCAATAAGGAAAATCATTCATTTTATTTTAAAGTGTGTTTGCAGACAGGTGTGACCTGTTAAACAAACATGCAACTGAATAATGTGCAGCCTCAGCCAAGCTGCAATACTAGCATCTGACAGTTCATTATTTTTTTCCTCGAGCTGACAGACTTAGACATTATATGTCGTTACCATATCCTGTATTGTAGAAAAAAATTATATTTTTCAGACAGTTTGTGAAGACAAAGTCTTCACAAACTGTCTGAGAAAATGTCATGCTTCTGTTCAGTCTGTACAATAGGAGCAAGGACACACAATCAATGGTAAACCTCAGCATGGTTCAATTTCACTATAACTTAATGGGCAACAGGAGGGTTTTATTGCCATCTCTTTTTTTCTTGGCCATGGTTCTCGAAATGCTGTGTGAAGTAGTCATAAAGCTGTCAGTGGGAGCAATATTTTCCACACAGCATAATGACAAATAGCATGTCGGCAAAGCACGCGTGGGTGTCATACGGACAACATACTGTACTGATATGTGTAATACTTCAAATGATTAGTTTGGCTCAGTGGGTTGTAGTCTGCAGGCTGTTAGCTTTGTTGATGTAGAAGCAAAATAAAAAAATAACTATCTGGGTAGACTATCTGGAGTATTACATTACTACCGTGTTCCCGCTGTTGAGGTCTTGTTCTTGTTAATCTTATTGGCTGAGCAAAACCTAAATCGAGTCCAAGGTTGTAGTTATTAATCATACACAAGTTCAATTCAAAAAGCGCACGGTCAAAGAGTTAATTATAGGTTTATATAACATGGTAAAAATAGTTTGCACCCTTTTACTCTAGCTAATCATTAGAGGACACACACATCCATCAATGATAACACATATCAGCACACTACTTTTTCTACATATTTATTCTTCAATTACTCCCTGTTACTGATAGAAAATGGTCAATTCCCCTATCCTCGAGCAAATCCTCCATGTTTCTGCAGTTGAACATGTTGGCTACATAATTGTTCCTACATCACGTGAAGGCAGGGAAATTCTGAATCCAAGACTCGATGAAAAGTGAGAAATGGGAATGTTCAGCCTCATAATTTCCCTCTTCCTATACCTCAGAGTGTTCCAGTGGTTTGAAGTGGGATAAAATAGAGACCCAGAAACAATGTTGCATTTATCTGGCTGCTTTCAGTGTACACAGGTACAAAAATACAGATGAAGACTGCAAATGTATTCCTGTGCTCTGCTCATCCTTAAGTAAGCCAAGTACAGAGACACTTGAGCGCTTCTAAAACAGGTTGCTATTTATTCCTTTGTAGCGCTGTCAAGCTAAACATCCAATCAGCTCAAAGTGTGAGAGCGAGTCTTGCCTTCTGAGCTCAGGTCAGAAAGAGGATACCTCTTCTTGCATGGAAGGCTCGCGGCCCTTTGAAGTGGTCTCAGTTTGCAACAAACTGGCATCTCTGCCTGGTTCGTTCCTCTCGTGGTTACTCCACACTAAATGGTCCAAAACACCAATGCAAAGTGTTCCAATTAGCGTTGCACGTGACAGAAAAATAAATAAATAAAAACACAGTGAAAAATGATGACAAGTTAACCGATTCAACTTTAAAGTGAAAGTAGTCTTGGAGAGAGGAACTAATAAAATAAAGGCCGTAGATCAGAGGAAAGAGGAGTATAACTGTGTTTATGTTTACAAGGCATGGCTTCTATGTTGCCTTAAAAGTACGAGCCATACAGCTCTTTTAACAAATTGCATATGATGTCATACACAAGAACATTAATATGTTAGGGAGGCTGTCGGTGACTGTGCCTTGCTGCATGCTACCTATAGGCTGGCAGCAGCAGACAGTGTTTTGACACGAGGGTGCCTGTCTGTCAGTGGCTGAGTCGACTTGTGCTGAAAGAGAGCGAACCGCTGGCAAGTCTCACAGGATCTGTGAATCGAGGTCGGCAGCAGAAGGGGCTCAGTGTTTTCTTAATTCAATGACAGACACAGCTAACTCTGTTTACGATGACGGCTAAACAAAAACAGTCTGGAAACCATAGAATCAAACCTTGCTTTAATTATATTTTATTTGATCATCTTTTTTCATTGTGACCTAATCACAATCCCTGAACGCATTTGAATGTGGTGTGCAAATGCTTGAGTGTCTCATCTCCCTCAGTGCATTATGGTTTATGTAAATCAGGGGGGACATCTGACATTCCTTTGTGCTAAGTTAAAGACTTGTCTTGTGAAATCATGCTTCACTGCTATTGTGGACATGTGGTTTGTTCACGTTCATTGTGAGGAGCTTGGGAAAGGACATTATGTTAGCTCTTTGGGGTTGAACGTGAGAGGTAGTGCTCAAACCAGTCTGTTCAGTCTTAACTTTCATCCACCACAAAAAATGTCTGCTATGCAAAAAAGAAATTAATGAAGGGCAACATGAACATTTAGTCATGGTTACCGGACTCTCTTGACAAGTTACCTTGCCAACACAAAACTTCATATAATTCTGGCTCAATTAATGCCGAGTGCATTCACGTTAACCAGCAATCATTACGCTCCAGTGATCTAAAAGCCATTGTCAGACAGGCACTTGAAGAAGTCTTTTGTGTAACAGAAGAATGGCAGAGTGACCCCCGGCAGTGCCGAGCGAGGCCGGGGAGATGTTTCTTCAGCCCCACCGCCCGCTCCTCTCAGCAGCCCGGAGTAACATTTCAGGGTCCGAGTGGCCATGAGTGTTGCTGAGTGATAGGCACAGAGAGGAGACCCTCAACCCAATAGCTTTGATGATTGAAACAAAACACAGACTATAGCCTGCAGGTCTGGTACTAAGCCCGCTGTCATGTTTGTATGAGGGCTGCAGCAGTCCCCAAACTTTGAATGTTTGTGCACCTTTTCTTATTGTATGTGTTTAGTCTAGATGCGTGTTATTAGCAACTCACTTGCCAAGACTCTAATATAGATTTTACTGTCATCAATCAACATCTGGTGCCCTGATGGCACGCAGATGACCAGACCGTCTTGACAATGACAATGATTTTGTGAGGTCAGAGGTGGATCTGCTGGGTCACAATTCTTTGACCTTCTTTGAGATAAAAAGCATTTTTTGTGGATGAGCGTCATCTCCCCTCAGTCAAGCACATGCTGGAGCAGACCCGTCTCCTACAAAATGAGTTTTTAAACTATTTGCGCTGCCAAACTTTGAATGAATTCACTGGAAATGTTTTGAGGTAAGTGGTGCAAAGTATGGCACCTGTGTCACACATGTTAGGTTTAGGCTACTAAAGGTTAATGATTGTTCAATCAGCATTGGCTGTTTCTTTATTTAACCAAGTGCCTAAACAGTATATTTTAAAGTTGAGTTATGCTTAAGCAGGTGCAGATATTGAAGGGAAAAACTTAGTGTGAACATCTTTATCCTACAGACTTAATGACAAAACACACCCCAGCAAGATGGCATCATTTGTCAGTGTCCCTTATATCATGAAAGTAGGAGACAAGTGGGGAGCAGCAACAGATTGCCAGTAATATGCTTCTGCCACTCCCCATGAATAACAAACAGTAGTTGATGTATTTTTTGGCCAGTGGCATATTTGTTTACCCAACAATGGATAATATTTTTAATATTTTGAGGCATAAAGCATGTCCTGTGGGTGTGTTTCCTAGCTGTGGTGACCAGTAGTCAGCTGGGTTGTGGCTTAAGGCCATTGGCCCCAGAGTTGGGAAATTATAAGACAATAACAAATGCAGAAAGCAGTACGAAGAGAAAAAAAGAAAAAGAAGGAGCAAAGATTAACATGCCTTTAGCTCGGCCGCATCCTGGATGCTGATTCGAAGCTGACAGCTTATCAAGATAAGTGGTGTGTGGGGTGGGAAGGGGGAGGGGGAATCGTAATGATAGGAAATCTTGCCGACTCGCAGTGAAAAGCTGGATATTCTTTATGCAAAGCAGTCTCGTAAAATCCTACAGAAAAAACCTCTTCTGCTCCCAATGTTTTTTAAGCTCTTTCCTGGTAATTTAAGGTAGCACAACAACAGACCTTAAACAGCTACCCTGATAGGGAAAGTTGTTGTAAATCTTTGATGTAAATTCTCCAATGTTATATTGATAAAAACTAATATCTAGCATAGTGGTCACAACTTAATACATTTGACATGCAAATAGAATCTATTACCATGATTGTTATGTGTTCCTCGAAGGCACAGCCGGATTGTAGCTTTTTTGATTGCATCTCTTTGTAAAGGTCGGCATGGTTATTAAATGACAAATGCTCAACATCAAAGATTCAACAAATCTGAATCTTAACAAGAAAATACTACTCTTTCAACTCCACTGCACGCTGCACGTCTTCAGGATGTATGAGGGAGAGAGAGAAAACATTGGCTGGTGAAATGTTCCAGGTTCATGGGATGTGTTTAAATCTGCTGTTGCTCAATCAAAGAGCAGATAGCGGCTCCCTCTCTTTTTATAACCCTTTTGAAACATACTCAGAGTATTAGTTATCAAACTGGGAAAAGGGAGGGAGTGCACAGACAGCTGAACAAAGGCAACTCAAACAGCTGTGCCAGTGCAAACAGCAGTTGATTATTTGTGAGTAAAATGTGAAGCAGTCCTTGCTAACATAACAGCCATAAAGTGCTCTTCAGCTGTGTCTCTTTGTAGATTGTTTTATTTTCTCTGGACGTTATTCTATTGTACCGAGTTGAGATTGGTCATTAAACGAGATAGTCAATGGTATCAAACCATGAATAGTTCCATATCCCCCTCAGCTGAAAGACAATGCTCAAATGCACTCAGAGGACGGTTCTCAGACTCGATGGCTTCTCACTTGAGGTGGCTGGCTGCAGTAGGAGGACCAGTGTTGATACAGCTGACTTTGTTATTCCAAGTGAAATATATGGCCCTGTTTGTTTTCAGAGATAGACCCAACGCTTTGCTTCAAGTTCATATTTATCTATCGAGGGAAATATGTCAGTGCAGATCCAGTTTGTACTTTTTACACAGTCTCTTCCCCTCATTATGCCACTGAAGAGGTATTAACCTGCCTGCGTTGCGTCTTTGTTGCACAGATTCCTTTCACACTGTTACTTCTAAGCTTCTTTTTCAATACGTACAAATTAGAGTAAAAGAACTGCACTTACATACAATTATGCCCCTGTGAACTGCATATGATGAGAGGTGTTGGATTTTATGAGCCGTGTTCCATCCTACGAACATTGTTACCCACAGTGCTTTGGGACGTTTAGAAATGACGCCCTGAAGGTGTTAAAGGCGTAACAGTGAATATAAGTGATTTTAGAGTTGCGTGCAAGAGGCTGTACCTCGTGGAGTTGCTGCACACCCATGTGATGGATTTTCCCTCAAGAAGGTTTGATTGGTATCTATCAGGGAGAACATGAAAATGACTGAATGCATTGTTCAATACTCTTGGCAGGGGTCGAGGTAATGCTTTCTGTTTGAAAACTCTCAGCAGGCTAATGTTACAAGCAGGAACAAACTTTGCTCCACCAAACTGCGAGATGCATTTAGATGCAACAATAATACAAGTGTCATCGCTTTAACATTTCTTGGGACAATTGAGCGATGCATAAACTCTCAATGTGGTTTGGACACTTAAGACGACATTCAGGTTTAGACTTTGCTGAAGTAATGATATTACCTCAGCGTTGCATGAGCAATACAGTGTTCCTCTACGTCTTTGGAGGGAAGGGGAAGTCCCCGCGTCTGTGTGCTGTTTGACTGGACTGGTTGAGTAATGCAGCCTGGGATTAGGTGGAGTAGCCTCACAGCAGCAAACCCTCCCTCACTCTGATCTGTCTGGACCCACACAAGTGAACGGCTGGATCAGAACCACAGCTGGCCTACATCCCTCCCCCTGTGTCAAACCATTCATGCAAAGGTCCTGAAGCTGGAGCATGCACGTGTGAAGTAGTTGTAAATGAACAAATCAACAGCATTTACAATACATTATCAACCATAGCCAAATGTATGAGAAGACATGTATTTGCCATTTGATTTATGTACATTGGCGATGTTTTGCTCTGATGCAGGTGTAGTCTTCGTATCCCATTGAGAACACATCTTGACGATAAAACATGCAGCAGCATCGTTTCCACAAAATGGCAAACCAAATTAGTTGATTATGAATGTAATATTTAGGAGACTGAGTTGACTGTTAACGTGACTCTGTGTCCACTTTTCTAACTCCCCCATCTGCCATTAAATGGAGTGAGTTTCCAACTGTTTTATGAGCGTTTTAAATGTTGTGTAACAAAACCTGACTGAAAACGCTAGACTGGTTTGTGGGGACAAAAGTTTGCTTATTAGAGAAAAGTACATCTGAAAAATCAACATTGCAGAGATAAATGGGGTGAGATGAGTGAAGGAGCATTTTGTCACCGCATGCACGTTTCATAGGAGAAAGGTTGAGGAGAAGAAATTTAGCATTTTATGTCTAGTTCACACTACACGACTTAACCTCTGACTTTCCACTCGCCACTTGGAGCCCCCTGAAAACCACAACGACTTAAAGACTCCCGATTACAAGAGAGCAAGTTGTGTCGTGAGAGCAGCACAGCGATCGGATAAACAAACTTACAAAAATAAAGTTGCTTGGTTTCATCAACGTTACAGCAAAGCCCGTGACAATTCTTAAGCAAAAACAACTGAATGTTTAACATAAGTTTGCCCAGTGAAATCTTTGTTTACCCGACACATGAATGTGGACAATATTTTCAATATTTTGAGGCATAAAGCATGTCCAGTGGGTGTGTTTCCTAAAGGTGTGGTGACCAGCAGTCAGCTGGGTTTGGGCTATTGAGGCTAGTGGACACAGAGTTGGGAAATCACAGCTCAGTAACACATGCCGAACAGTGCGAAGCAAAACAAAAACAGCAAACATTGACTTTTCTTGACTTGGGCCTCATGCTGAGTGCCCATGTAAAGTTGACAGCTGATCAAGATAAGTGGTGTGTTGTAGTAATGATAAGGATCTTGGTCGTACGAAGCAGTCTGGTTTGTCATTGTGTTTTCTTCAAATAGAGAGTTATTTTGCCATCAATGATGAGAGACGTTCCTCAATCATCAATGTGCCCGAGCCTCAGCATATCGAATCCAATATGACACGGAACATTAACTTGGTTAAAAATGAATGACAACGCTTCTTTGCGAGTCAGAATATATCAGAAGTCAACATTAAGTCATTAGCAGTTTAAAGGCTCAGTTAAAAAAAGATTAATGCTGGGAAGTGACAGATTGAGAATTAATGAGCAATCCAATCATATAAGCGGTTAAACAAACTGCCAAAGACAGAAAACACCACTCATTTAGTGTTGAAAAACAGCAGCAAATATGTGGCAGCCCTCTCCCTCCTTCGCCATCTCCATTGCTTTCTTGCAACATCTCAATGGAAAACTAATCAAACTGTAATTTACAAATGTATAATTGTGTATACAAAGAACTGTGTTTGCCAAATTATATAAGAAACATTGATTAGACACAAAAGTGGGTAGGAGAAAACTATGCAGAGCATCTGGATGAGAAGCTTCATAACTTGATTGTTTATACCACATTCATTAGGTAGTGTGATGCTGAAGGAAGGTGTGGACTGCTCCACTAACTCTGCACCAATCAGCTGTATATAACAGGGTGGAAATTGGCTGTATATTATCAATAGATTACAATCTGAGCAGTGCAGTGTGTGCATGTAATTCATGCCATATCCTGCAAGGGCCTGGGGTTAAACAGGCATACTTAAGCTACAAGAATGAGACTTCAATCAGTGTGAGGCCCCAACAGCATTAAGAGGAAAATTATCTGCAGGCAGTCGATCGTAAATGACATGAGTTTAGGAGGGTGTGGAACAGCGATTATTGAGAAAATGTGTTAGTTCAAGTTTGTGGGATTTGGATTTGAGATTTTATAGTAAAGGCAAGATTAATTCAATAGACATCAGCACAGGGATCTGAAGACTGAGGTGATGGATTGTGCATGTGTGTGCTACACAGCTGGTTTGTGTGTTTCTCCTGAGGCGGCAGTGGCAGCCTCTCCGGGGTGTTTACAGTTTAGTGTCCTTGGAAAGGCTCTGATGGACTCCCACGTTCTGGTCCAGGCTTTAGTCCCAGCATGCAGCTGTGTGGAGTGACAAATTGAAATGTTGAGGGAAGTGTTTAACCCCTGCCACCCCTCCAATTAGCCAACTTGTGTCCCATTTCCTAAAAGATCTCGAGGACATATTTATTGGAGAGGGGCTTTATTTGGGCATAAAAGAGTGAGATCCTCCTGTCCCCGCTAAGGTTCAGTCACAGTGTTCAGTTGGATGGCTTGGTTTAGAATATAAAGTGTTCAGGTGTGTATCAGTACAGCAGAGTCTGTCTTACATTTGGAAGTGGGGCATGAGCTTCAAGCCACAAGGAGGTGTGGGTGGGTGGGGGGTGGGGGGGGGCATAGCTGATAGGAAATGATATGTGTGTCTGTGTGTCTGTGTGTATATATAGCCTGTTGAGTTTAAAGAAACGGGAGCACCATATCTCTCGGAGGTGTTGCTGAACTAAAGAGGATAAACATGAAGCTGCATCTTTCAGCTGATCCCAGTGCCGCCATTGACAACAATAACAAGGAAATGCAGTGGTGTTTAGGGATAATGACTTTTCTTTATAGGTTTTCCGAACTCTTAAAGGCTCCCATGCTGCCAATCAGCACCCGATTAACACCAAAGGCCTCCCCTTTCCCCTCTCTGCTTTCATCTCTACAGTGAACTACCCTCTGAGTGAAATGGAGACTGTGGACTTGTCAAAACCGAGTCGGTGGACAGTCTGCGTCTTGTTATTAGCACCTCAACAGGTTTCACCGAAGCCAAGAAGGAATACAACTTTTTTCCTTTTCTCCTCAAAGCTTAGAGCGGCAAGGAAATGATCATTATGCTTCATCATAACCCCATCGTGGTTATTTAAAAAATGTCAAAGCAGCTCTTAAATTCTATTATTTTCTTGGACCTTTCTACCTACTAGACGTTATTGCGTTATTACTTGAATGTCAGAAAAGACGAAAGTAAATCTGAAGAAAATCCTCCCAGGTAAATGATAGGTCAGCCCTGAATGGGGGACTGAGGCCTTTACACAGTCTCTGGAACTGATGGTCCATCTGGTTAGATGGGTCACAGGTGAGACACAGATGTTAGAAGTATGTGTATCCGTTTGTCTATAATGGCTCCAATGATTTATACACTACTGTTGGTAGTTACAGTATTCAATCTGCATTATATTTTCTCATGGATCGTACATTACAAAAATGTCATCAGAGTAACAGCTAATTATCTTTTACTGTCATTGTGCAGAATGGGCCAGTAAAGACATAATCTGATTACAATAATTTACAACTTTGACATACAACCCATAAGTATAGGGTTGATCTGAGTCACAGCTTCATGTCTGATCTCATAGGCCTCGATGTCTCAGCTGTTAATTTCAACTTTGGAAAATAAATCAGTTTTATAACCTCTGCCCATGTCATCAAAAAATATGTATCTTCTTCCAAAACTGCTTTGAAATTAAAACTAATTAAAGCAAGAACATAACCTTTGTTGAAAAGCATCAATAATTGATACTTATGGGATAATAATAATAATAATAATAATAATAATAATAATAATAATAATAATACAAAATAAACCTAATGTAACTGTACAAATGGAGATGAGTTGCACAGTAGAAGCTGTCAGTTTGCTAACATTAACTAACATCGGTCCCTTTAAGCTATCGGTCATAGCCGACCAATCAGGTTGTAGCAGCTCCGCTGAGTGTACTGAATAGAGCATAGGTGTGGTATATTACGAACTATAATACATTTCATCTGAAAGAGGAATAAGGTGTCAGTCAGTTCTTCTTTCAAAGGTTTCATTTTCTCGCCGTAAAGCTATGAAACAATGAATCAGAGGTCAAACTTCAGTTGCTCAATATCAATAGGAGGGTTGTTTATGCAGCACCACGTTCTACAAAAGTTAAAAACATAGAATGTTGTAGTATACCCCTTATATGATGTGTACTTCATAAGAAACTGTAGTATCACAGAAACACACACATATCGCAGAAACACACACACGCACACACACACGGACACACACTGAGTGACATTTCTGATGATTTGGCACTTTCTGTAGGTTTGCCACACTGTGGTCTATTAGTAGCATGTTTATTTAAGTCCAACTCAACAACATATAGTATGTTATTATTGAAGCACCGCCATAGGACTTTCAAGAGAGATTTGGGGTGTGCTTTCAGGAAAACACAACCTCTTATTAAAGTCTAGACGCAACATAACACCATCAGAAGTCCTGGAGTAAGCACTCACGGGCTCTCGTGGACAGAACTGTCAGTGTCTGCTCAACCACGTTGGTTTTCTGCCACTGTCTGTGCAGAGTTCATAGAGATTTAGTGCACGCATCGGTACATTGATCGTAATGGATGGAGACAGACCAAAAGGAAGCCAGCTCACTTCATGCATCATCCAGAAGTAGAACAATGACACCATACAGCACCTTGGTCATTGTCTTATCCACCATTTTATTTCTGCTGATAACAACGCAAATGGTTGACGTGAAAAGGATTCAACACACAAAACAAGGTGTGCACAGCAACATAAGTCTGTTTTTCTTAAAGATGACCCATCTTAACTTCATGTTTTTTCTTTTACTAATGGTTTCCTTTGCAGCAGAGCCAAGACATTCCACAATATTCAGAGGTCTCCCACCTGCCAGTGAAGATATCCATGCTAGATTTACAGTCTCCGAAACTGCATTGTCGTGGCTGAATTTACATGCATGAGAAAACAAAACCTGCGGGCAGGTCTCCAGGGAGTAAGAAACCGTTAGTTTTAAAACAATTTACACAGTACACAGACAGCTACATACTCTCCGGCCTCTTGCATAAAGATAAACCCACGAGTTTAAACAGATCGTCCTAATATCATTAGAATTAGTCAGGAAAGCAGGAACTTGTTTTGGAGTCTCAGCAGAGTGGTGCAGTCAATAATTTGTGAACTTCTCATGTAACCAAAACACTTAGGCGTACTTATTGGCAATGCTAGCACACTGCGACCCAAAGTTGAGTCTGCAAAAGAGCTTTAATAGACATTACAGTTCATCTGATGAGTCTTTAAATATGAATCTTGTCATTTCGAACAATGACTCAACGTGGCTATAACTATGACTTCACGACCTTTATCAAAAGAGACGAGAAAGTGTGAGTGCCCTTCGCCTCGGCCTTCGGCAGTATGTTGACATTCAAAGAGAAATCGTGAGCACTTTTGGAATGAAAGCATTTCTCTAATCTTTGAGCAAGACATTGAGATAGAGAACATAGCAAGGTGAAAGGAATGGGGCTGCCTGTGTCTTTGCACAGGAACAGGTCCCAGGAGTCCGGAGGTCTGGCCCACTCTTCAAATGGCACAGTGTTTGTTGGGGAATGTGCAATTATGGAGGCCAGGCCTTTGATCCGGGTTTTCCATCAGGGCTAAATTGTCCTCACATTGAGCGCTGCAGTGTATCCTTGGGCACTCCTTTATATTCTGCTGCTCTTTCATGTGCACCCCTTTGGAACTCAAAGCATCCCTTCTTGAAAAGTGAGCTTTGGCCTGTCCATGCTCCAGTGCAGGGCGAAAGGAGGCCAGTGTGGGTGTTTGTGTGTGTGTGAGTAAATTACTATACAGTAAGTAACAAGTCATCTTAGAGAAAGAGTCAAGAGTGTGTTAGTGTAAGAGGTGAGTTGTGCGGTAAAACAGGATATAAAAGTGCTGGTGTATATGGATTGGTTGAATTTCATATTGCATGTGTTTAGGCGTGTGGAAGAAGTGTTTGTGACAGGAAGTTTGTGTGCCTGCGCTTGCGTGTGTTTGAGTCTGTGATTGTGATTCTTTCCACATGCTCCCATGTGTTATCTGTCCTACTCATTATAAGCACTCCTGTCAGATTAACCAGAGGGACTTTCTCTCTTTCTTTTTTTTTGCTTCAAAATAGGGACCTCAGTTTCCCCTTTTATTCAAACATCAAGGTTTAATCATTTGTGTGCCTTCCCCTGAAGGATTCTCGTATATATAGGAATGCATTATGAGTTCATGTGAGCAAGCGCCGAGGCTTTTAATACCAAGTGGTCGCCTCAGTTCATTAGATTGGTTCCCAAACAAGATGGAGATTTTGCACGGTCCTCTCTGTGTGTCCTCATGTGACTTAATCGTCAGAAATGATAATGATGATCGTCAACATATCAACCTCTGTCGTAATCAACAGCAAAGTGAGACCATATGTTTGATAAGGAGGTAAAATAACAATGCGTATAATGGTTTCAATGGAATGTTGAAATTCTGACCAACTCCAGTCTCGCTTCACAAGTTGCTAATCAGACTGAAAACAATGAGTAGTGCACAAAAAGGTGATATTCAACAACAATTTAAATAGAATAAATGTAATCACATAACTAGAACATAATAGTACGCTTTCAAAAAGCTAGAAATAATTTAAAATAAAGAAAAAGTCACTTACTCTGGCTCTAGTTATGGTTGGTTCACCTCTGAACAATCCCAACAACTATTGAATGGATAGCCATGACATTTTAATGACTTTGGTGATTACCTGACTTTTCCCTTTTGCGCCACCATGCTTTTTAAGTCACAAAGCTTGACAACTACAGGATGGATTGCCGTATAACTAAGTCCTCTTCAGGATCCATTGTAATATTTTGGTGATCCCTTGACTTTTCATCTAGCGCTATCTTCAATTCAAATTTGTAATATGTCAACCCAATAGTTGATTGACTGATGCCATCATTAAGCTCAACTGTACTCAATCAGACACAATATGCTTATTAATGTCATAAGAAATCACAGTCTGCCTGAGGTACCTATTTTTCTGTGGTAATACAGAGCATCAAAAAAATAGCATACAACCCCTTAATTACAAAGCCTGAATGTGCAAAAAAAAAAGGAACTCATGTAAAAGCCTGTGAATCATGATGTTTATCTATAGATGTGTCAGCGTATATGGCTGCAAGGTAAGTATGAATCAAAATGTGACAAGCTTCTACTTGTTATGGACAAGTTTTATGCTACTATTCAGATGCTTACCACTACAATTTTAAAGACTACGTTTACATTTTAAAATGCATATGTTTTACTATGTTTATACGGAGTGTTCCCACTACTCTCATACTAATTTAATGCACCGAAAACGGAGGCGTTTGGAAACCCGAGGACGGATACATTTGAAAACTCCTGGGTTACGTCGTAGTGAGGACGGGCGTAAATGGAAGTTAAAGGTTTGGAAACGATGATGTAGACGCACAAGTTCGCTACTTGATTGAGTTTTAGCAGTCACGACGTGTCCTTCCCGGATTCGTCACGCCTCGATCACATGATTCTGAGTAACAGTTCGACCTCATCGTCGGTCGGAAGAAAATCAGCTTCCTTTTTACACCGTCACGTGAATGGTCATGTGATAAGCGTTTTTTTAAAGGTGGCCATGTGGACCGAGATAATTTTTGTTTTAAAACAAAAATGTATTGGTGTGGATGTAGCCTTAGTAATGAGATGATAGTGATAACTAATGTTATCTTGAAACTTTAAGTATGAGAAAAGAGTTAAGCAAAGGACCTGTTCAGGAACACACAGCTCAACAAGCGGTTTGATGGAATTAGTAGGTATCGTATTTCATCAACTTCCTGTGGTTAAGGTAATAGCTTAATCCCACAGCCCCCTGCACGGTATCGGCCTGCTGCACCCGGCCCCAACCAGTTCAACTGCTCTCGGAGTTTGGAAGACCTCAGCTGTTGAGCTGTGTTGAATAGCTGCAGGAATGTGTTTTAAGTGGTCTCTGCGTTTTGGATGAGGCGAGGCCTGGCTCCGCACTTGAAACCCCCTCTTCCCTCTCTGCTGGCGAGGTGCCAGGTTCTGCTGCAGGGTGGTGGGTCCCCTCTGAAGGTGATGGTGTGAGAGTGTGTGCGCATTATGAGCATGTTGGTGGGGGCGCGCCTTCGTTAGTGGCTCCCACTGTGGCGAAGAGAGCTCTGACGTGATGTCTCCTGTCTCAAGTCTCGGCCTTTTCCACCAGTGTTCACTGTCACTCCACTCCATATTAAACATGTATCTTCTACACACCCAGAGGCCACGGGTAACCTGCACCATGTCTGAATATCCACTTGGCCCTTCAATAGGTTTTTACTGTTTTATCCACAGCCAGCCACTCTCTCCAGTTCTGCAACAGAGGAGTACATAGTGTTGTATGTCTCCGGGGAATAAGCCACTATGAGTATTAAATAACAATAAAATGAATTGGAGATCACACAAACTTCAGATGGCCGTGAGACAGCCTCATCTTGTTTGGATTTACCAACGCGGCCACACAGACCAAAAGAGATCATCCATGCCTTTGCTGTTGTACTAACGGTTTCAGGAAGAGATATTTCAAACCTATGAGACACATTCCCTTCTGATAAAGCATTACCACAGACAAAGAGATGCGACTTTTAGAATTAGTTCGGACTGGGACTGGTGCCGATGAGAGCTTGGCTGGCTGCCCTGGCAAGCCACACATGAGCGTATTTAATTGCCAGACAGACCAGAATAATTCTTCCATAATCTGAATTTATACAGTCACTTGAGTGGGACCATAACACGCTGACAGTGTGTGTTGGGTATCATGACAGAGAGCCTGGCGCACATCAATAGAGGCAGAAAGAGAGAAAGGGATAATGTGGGTATTGTTGAGACGAAGGACCCCGTCACTGTACCAGCGACTGTAATAGCCGTGAACAAGCACTCCTTCAGAGCCGACCTTCCGCGTCTCCGTCAGACAGCGACAGGGAGACATAAAATCGTCCCTCAGCCCTTGACAGAGCACACTTGTCTGGAGACGACTTTTCAATCTGGTTATCTTGTAAAATGCAGACATGCGAGGGCCTCTCTGTGCCCTGCAGAGTCAGTGGTAGGAGTGAGAGCGGCCTTGCTTCCTCTCAAGGGTCTTCTGAGTGCCACATTCATTAAAGACCTCCTCTCATGAAAAGAGGAAAGACAAGTGTGTGTGTGGGTGATTTCTCTGTACATGTTGTAAATGTGTGTGTATGTGTGCTAAGGTGCCAACATCTTCAGTGAATGATGGTACCTCTAGTAAGGTCAACCCCCACCCCCTGAGCGTCCCTGTGTTTTTTCCTTGACCCCTCCAAGAGGTCGCTTTGCCTTGTTGCATCTGTCCCACTCTGGAGACACTCAAGGAGAGCGAGTGCTTTTTAAAAGGCGCAATGCAAGGCTAGTCTTCTCTTCCAGTTGTAGATCTTTCATGCCTGCATGGCTGTGTCCTTGAAGAGCCATGAAGGATTTTTCTGTGTGGTCCAAACTTTCAACAACACGTCTGTCAGTACAACCTTTTCTCTCGGTGGCTTGAAGTGCACCGACACAAGATTCTTAGAGCAAAGTTTTAAAACAATTTCAAACTAACGGTTGGCTGAAGACACATGCTCCATATTTAGATTAAATGATATCCAGTTATTGTCAAACTTCCAATGTCTGGGCTTCCGAAATCCTGAAAGAGTTGAGAATCGTTCTTATTTCCTTCTTAGCTTCACCTCTTTGCATAAAGGGCTGCAGGAGAACATTGATATGTTATGGTGAACACAATTATTTAATCATTCCTGGTTTTCGTTTGTCATGAATTTTCTTTTCTTTTAGCAAGTTAAAAGGAAAGTCAAATGCCTTGAATATTGAATCAAATATAACTGTAATTGTATTTCCCCTGCACATTCCTGCCATGCGCGTTTTTTTCCTACTATCTTTGGCCGAAATTAATTGGTTTGATATCATTTTCAGTACCATCTTCCAAAAGTAATATAACTGGAGATAGGATGCTTTACAGTCGATTGAGTTTTGAATCTGTGGGTAAATCTTGTCATCTGGAAAGTACATAATAGAGGTGCATCTGCAGGCCCATCTGCTATCTACATCCAGCCCATGCACGACATCAGATATTATCTTCCGGATGAGGTGGATGTGTTTTGGGTTTGGAGTCAATCTGATGATTTTTTGACTTACTGAATGTATTCTCTCCTTAACCAGGGGGTACATTTTCATCCTTTCCTCTTTTCCGCGTGATTAATGGTTTGGGCCCAAGTGAGCCGTAAGTACTTTTCATTGCTAAGGGCGGAGCTCAATACCTACATCACGGCTGAGCTGTTACTGCTCCACGCCAGCTATTCTGGAGTCTGTATGTTCAACTGAATTTGAAGAATAAACACGCTTGCATATACCTCCCCCCTCATGCATTCTCAGTAGTAATCTGTCCCCTGAGTATCAGCCCTAATTAGAGCTCACTACCTCAGCTGGCACATCAGTAACATAATCCCATCCAGAATCACGACTAATTGAAGGTGGACGACCAGAGGTGACTCTGAAGCTCAGCTTTTCCAATAGAAATGAATTTAGCCCACCATCAAGCAATTGCATGATAAACGCAATCTTTCCATCTCAATAACAAATTCAATTGCAAGTGTTCCATCTCCAAACTCTAATGGTATAACTCTGAAAATATCAAATACACAGACTTTCTTATTATTCTATTATTGTGGTTAGCCCTGAAATTGCAAAATGTAAGACATATTTTCCAGGGTTGTCCAACTACAGGATGGATGTGGCTGACACATTTAATAGCCTGCGGCTCCAAGAAACATCCATGCAACATGGAGCAGAAACTCGAGGCCTCAGTCGTGAAGTGATGGGCTGGGCGCTGCAGAGGAACCCCCCGCTTGGAAACAATTAAGGCTGAAGAGATGCTCTCTAAATCATCTCTCTGTAGTTGGCTACAAAAGAAAGATGGTTTACAATGACAGCCTTTCAGTGTGCTAACCCTCTAATCTCTGCAGAAATGGAACTGACGGTCTTTCTTAAGCTAATACTAACACAGAGAGAGGTTTCTTTCCTGTATTCGGGCTGTGTGTAGTCTGTATGAGTCAGCACAACCGTTAATGTTACAAGGATTTCCAAAAACAAAGTACAAATCTCTGTGATACTAATATTTGATTTTGGTGAATTGAAAGAGAGTTAAGACAAGAAACAACAGCACATGAAGGGATAAGTAACACAAAAAGGATTGTGGAATGTTATAATTACAGTAATTTGGATGAGGAATTACATTTGGCTATTGCATTCTGGGTAAAATGTATTGTATGCTCTCCATGGCAAGGCTGTCATTAGTGAATGTGTGGGAGGACCTTTGCAGTGCGCAGCTGACCTTACACTGTAATCAAATGTATCCATAGGTTAATAAATATGTACTGCCTATAGGAAGAACTTCTAAATATATGCTTTATCATTATGGAAATTGGTCGCTTTTGTCTGTTGTTTTGCCACAGCGTTTTCCAGCCCTGATGTGTTGTATGTGACAATGTCAAAGTTTTAAATCGGTCAAAGGATTGTGAGAAATCTGCTTATGAGTGAAGACATGAAAGCAAAGCAGGGTACTGAGGTTCACACAACTACATATTGTGATAGAGATTGAGAGAATGAGGACACAAGCGAGGAAATGGGGAGAGGAGGGGAGAGTTCAACAGTGAGGGAGTTAGTGGGGAGGGCAGAGGGAGGGATAAAAGCAGGAGGCCCAGACAGGCTAGAACAAGAAAGCAAAGAAAAATATCTAATTGGAATCAAGTGTCCTGACAGAGTGCGTGGGTGACTGAATTCCGCAAAGCGTGCTGCTTTTCCACTTGCAAAAAAAAAGAAGTGGAAGAGAGACAGGAGGAAAGAAATAATTGAAAATCCCCTTGCATTTGAGTAATTTTATTTCTGGGCGGGTTTGGTTAAGACAAATGATAGAAGGGTGTGGAGAACGGCCACAATAGCATTTCCATTCCAAATTCTTTTTTGCTAGCAGGCGTTAGACACCACTCTGATTGTGTGGTTGGCTTTCAGACAGAGGAAATGTTACCCGATGACAGACTGAAACCACTAATTGAATTTCCAATTTTTAATGAATCCTAATTGCTAATGAGGGAAAGGAGTGTGTGTTTCTGTGTGTATGTTCCTGTGAGGAAGGGTGGAGGGGTCAAAGGGCACTGCTGCCTTTAAAGGGTACATTTCTGAGACAGTTTTCTGAAGAGGCTTGATTCATATCAAGTTATCCCTGAACACACATGTCTTTGCCTTTCATTCATAACTGCAAGTGGGGGAGTCTATTTGATGACCATAACCATAGTAGTAAGTAGTTTGATCATAACCATAGTAGTAAGTAGTTTGACCATAACCATAGTAGTAAGTAGTTTGACCATAACCATAGTAGTAAGTAGTTTGACCATAGCCATAGTAGTAAGTAGTTTGCACACTAAACTACTTACTTGGTGGCATAATTCAACATGTTGGTGTATCCTTAAAAAGAAGCTAGCACCAGCAGCCAATTGGTTTAGCTTAGCATAAGGACTGTAAAAAGAGGGAAACAGTTAGCATGGCTGAATCCAAAAGTAACAATATCCACCTAACAGCATATTTAAAGCTTATTAATTATGTCTCTTGTGTTAAATAGGGGCAAGTGTAAAAACATTGTGCTGTAATAATGCAGTCTTGCCCCCGAAGTTTGTCTTCAGGGGCTTTCTGCCAGAAATCTCCTGAGGTATGCAACAAACCTATTTGGTCAGGTTCAGGAAAAGATCAGGGTTTGGGTTTGAATCGTTAGCTGGCGGCTCGCAGCTAACGGTGCTAGCAGCATGAACATTGCAAACAATTGTAACTGTGCTGAAAGAGATAACAGTGTTTACCTGAGGGGCAACAAGAAAGTGGGTCCTACGCTTCCGCAATGACATGTTGTGATGTGAAATCAGCTGGGACCGCCATATGAGTGCAGTGCAGAGGCAGCCGTGACCTAACCAGTGCAGCACACACATGCACTTAAAGGCACATAAGGCCGGCCCGGCTATGTCCACAAAGCAAGACAAGGCTTTGATTACAGCACACAAGCGACTTTATTCTCTACTCAGTTGACTCTCCACTATATCTTTACATAGGAAATAATTGTTTGCTGGTATATTGATGATCAGAATGTTGAAAAAGAAACCTTTGAGTCTAGCTGATATAAGAGAATAAATCGTAAACTCACAGCCTATTTTTTGTTTGTTAAATAATGTCCAGACCATGTAGATTATGGGCAAGCTTACGGTACATGGTCAATGCTGAGTGTTTGATGCTTCATAGCACATTCATAAGTCTTCACACATTCCTCCATCTTGTTGAAAGTAGATCAAGGCTTTGTGCTGCAGTGTGGAAATTATATCTCAGCCAAGGGGACGATGTCTTCTCTGTCCGTTTGACCTTTGCTTATTCAAGGTTATTCTTGCAGTTTGCTTCCAAGTCCTGGTGAGGGACTTGGGGCATCCGCAGACACTCTGCCTCTGACCACCAGGCAGAACCACAGGATATAGCTTTACACATGACAGATCTCAAAGGAAGCCAGATTTGAGCATGTCAGTGTTTTTCTTTTTTAACGTATAATGTTGTGACTGATGAAAATCAATCCATGGATGTTTTCCCATCAGGCTGTACTGTGCTGTTGTTCCTGCTGTGTGGGCTTCCCCTTTAGAGTCCTCTGGCGAAGCACCGTGGTTCTCTGGTTTAGGAGTGCAGACACAATGCTGTCTCTCTTTGTTTCTTACTCTTTTTCTCTCTTGTTCTCTTCAACACAAAGCTCCTAGGGAGGGTGGTTTGTGTTCTACTTTGGTGGCTAGCTGCCTCCCCCCTCAAATAACACATGTAATACAGATGAGTGCGGACAGAGAGGAGGGTGGGTGGGACTTTATATTGTGTACCCCAAGACCCCCCAAAGCAATACAGGGGCCACCCGGGCAAATATGCCAACCGCAAGGGGACAGAAACTGACAGGGAAAGTGTTTAAGATCCTGATTAGTTGTGATTATTGAACAACTATTAACTTGTAAACATCACAAACATTAGAACAGTCTTTGCACTGTTCTATAGTTCTATATTGTATATATAGAAGTTCTAAATTTACAACACAATGTGTGAGGTGAAAAATAATGACAGCCAACTCTATTCTTTGGTCATGCTTTGTGTTAATTAGTCCCTCTTGTGATGCTGTAATTAGAGGTAAGAAGCAGAGCAGAGACATTGTTAGTTCTGAGTAACGTTGGCGTATTTGGAGTTACATCTGTAGCCATAAAACATTCCAAACAAATAGGGCTCTGAGTCCGTTTTCCCACATATTTCTTAAATGGAACACCAGGTTTTGCCCCTCTACTTACATCCCACCACCTGTGACAGGGGGAGCGATCGGGGACCACTTTGAGAGTGAAATTGAAAACCTATGGCTCTCTCTGCGGTGGACACGCTATTTGAGGCTCACAGGGCGCAGAAGGAAACTGAACTCAGTTATTGTTCGCCGTATAACCATAATCAAGGGAACACCCTTTCTCACTATAAAGTCAAAAATAGTGGTATAAAGTGAGAGTCCTCTGCTGATAAAATGCATTTTGTGCAATGTATAGGTATTTGTGGACATTGTGGTTAGTCTGGAAAGAAGAAATAACAGAATGGAAATGTAGCGTATTAGAGCAGCTCTGTGGGGCCACTTGTGCTTCAGCTGCAGACAGTAGGACATTTTTCATTAGAGACGGTGTTGCTGCTGCATTGTTCTGCAGCATATCTACACTTGACATTCAACTGGAGCCGCGAGGCAGGGTGTACCTCCCTTTCTTTTAAAGAATCTCAGCCGAACACTCTCATCCTGACACACCCCTCAAAGCATAAACATTATGAGATTCCAGGCTGATAGCGAGATAGTCCTTCTCTGGGAAGGCCATCCTTCCCAGGTCATTCATCCTGTTCAGTCAAAGGTCAAAGCAAAGCCATTGGAGGCCGGTTCTAGGTCATATAATTTTAGAAATCTGGCTGGGAGGTGGCCGGTTGAGAAAAAAGAATCTTAAAAACTAATTTAATCCGAGCGACTCAAAGTCCCTATTTATTTGTTTTACCTGTATTTTAGCTATTCTTATTTATTTATTTTTAGCTTTTAGGATGTTTTAATTATGTGAAGTGTCTTTGAGTACTATGAAAAGCGCTATATAAATTAAATGCATTATTATTATTATTATTATTAATCCCTTTTTGTCAGTCTCTGAAGTAAAACAATAAAATCTCGATCTAGGGATTATTAGCAACAATTAATAGTTTTTATATATTACCTACAGTAGATATAAAACTCACTTACCACAATACCTAATAGCCCTCACCCCTTGAAAAGAAAGATGTGTTTTTCAACTGCAGACACATGATAAAACCCCCCTGATTTCACTGGGAGTGTGTTTATGATAACCACATTCTTAAACCTGCATTATCCAACTCCATTGAGCCTGTATTTGTATGTTTTTCTCTTTCAGCTCAACTGTGCCCTTTTAAGTGACTGAAATTATCCAGTACAATGTAATATAACTTTAAATTGACCTGACATAAAGCACAGTCATTAAAGTGTGCCTTCAAGACACGCATGGTGGCACAGCTTAATACGATATAACAAATGTCAGTGATCCTGTGAAAACATGTCATCTACGAGTTTTTCTGCTATGTTGGCAAAGACAAATATTCTAAAGATGTTAAATGGAGAAACGTGCTGGATGTATCCTGTGAATAACTGTGTTCCTTATGGCAGACCTATGTTTTTGTGAACAAAAAGGGCTGTTTTAAGTTTTTGCAACCATCTTCTTCATGTAACACAACTTTGTCCAAGTTTATTAACCAGTTACGCATTACCTCTCGCAAACTGTTAGCTCGGCTGCACTGATCATCTCCATGGCACAAGTATAATGTTTGTTTTCTGACCTCTGACGAAAACTCATGGTGTCTGTTACCGTCACTAATGACAAAGAACTTGCGCTGCCTTGGCTCTAAGCCTGTCCAGATGAGACGTCTGAACATCGGTTTGGAAAAGTTAAAAATAGTCCATAAAGTAACACTTCATCGATCATTTCTCGGCCCTGTGGCAACCAGCTGAAAGAGAACAAACCGCGTCACTTTTTCTCAACAACGAAGGAGATGCTGGAAGAGCTCTGACATTTACAGGGATGTTGCTTTCTTTTTTTTCTTGTGGAGTAAAGAAAATAAATTCTTAAAGCTTTTAATTCAGACCATTCCTCTTTGAAATTCTCAGATTCAAGCCATTAGAACCTAGCAGCGTATTTTCCAGCACTGTGCAGTGAACTAATTCATTAAATCCAACATGGAACTGGAATTATTTTTAGCTTCTAGGGTAGAGCACTGTTGTCAAGCGGATTTAAGTAATTGTTCAATTAGATGATGCTCAAAAAAGGTAAAGTAAATCAGGACAATTTTTGTTTGACTCAGGCAGAGGGCTGTGTACACAGAAGTTCACAAAGACTCTATTTTAGCTCAGGTGTTCTGGTGAAATGTGCCTCAAGCCCGAAAGTATGCTATTTTCAACAGTGTGCATGCCGTGACATATTTCTGGTAGTGGTTGGTTGGTTGTACGTGCATAACTGCTGTTGCAGGTGTGTGAGTGTGAGTGTGTGTGTGTGTGTGTGTGTGTGTGTGTGTGTGTGTAGATGTGTGCTAGCATGTGTGGGTGTGTTTTAACGTGTTATCTTTCAAGGGAGGAAGAGAAAAAGGAAGTGAGAGAGGAAAAGCGAGAGTCGGATCAAGCTCAACGCGGTTCACCACAGATGGTTATTGTTTAGAATTCCAGGGTCATGATCTCATGCTGCGCTCTCCCTCTATCTCACAGACCCTGTAGGCTATGAATTAATCAAACGAAACACAAGCCTTGATATTGTAAGTACTCTACTATCAGATTACCGACTACAGCCCCCGTCAACAGAAATCGGATTACTTCAGCAATAGGCAGAGACACTTGTGATTATAGTTGTGGCCAGCAGCATTTTGAAAAAGAACGGCAGTGTTGCCAAATTTCAGGAACTAATCTTTAATACATCTGCAAGCATCTCACCTCGAGTCTGTGTGACAAAGGTAGACTTCCTTCTCTCTCTTTCTACTATGTTTACTTTACTGTTAACCAGGGGGGATATCCTGTCGATGCACGCTCTCTTTCTTCTGCCTGTGTCTTCTCAGCCAATCACAGACCCGGGCGCAGTGAGGATGTCAGCAGGAGAAGCCTCCGATAGATAACGCTCCAAAAGAGCCTCTTTGTTTGCACAAGGCAACCGGCAAAAAAGCCTTTGATGGGATAAAGGGTCCCGCCTGTCACCCACTGGCTCACACCTCCCATTATCTCTGTCTCCTCCTCCGTGTGTGTGATCCCCGTGCAAAGCGTCGCGGGACTGAAGCATTTAGCTGCCGTCAGTCAGTGAGAGCCGGGCTGCAGAAGAGGACATGGAGGAGCTGTCTTGGCTGACTGCTGGCAAACGAGCCACAGAGGCCCCATTACTTTCTCTGCTTGTCAGGAAGGAGTTAACCCCAGGGGGGGGAGGCCAAACATTAGGCTCAATGGTAACTGAGTGTGTAATTAATGCCGCAATGTGTCCAGTCCCCAGGACCTTCTCAACCTTGGGACCCGTTCTCAGACTCTGGAAGAGAGGGAGAGGTCAGCAAGAGGAGAGGGGGGCATCCGGGCCCCCTTATGCCACTGCATCTGTCCAGAGAGGGGATATAGTCTGCGTCAGAGCCTCAGGCGAATGACCCTTGTCAGCCATAAAGTTATGGGAGACAACAGATTGGTCTCCGATGATGGATGTGAAGAAAGAGGGCATTTCATCGTCGCATGATTTACACTGACTTCTTCCTAAAAAGGTTGATGTTTGGTAGAAAATGGATTTAATGGCTTGGCCGCAGCATAATTGGCCCAAATTAAATCACTTTGGTAATTGTTTTCTTGGAGTTGCTTGTGTAACAATTTTCAAATACCTTCTGGTGTATAATTTAATTTAGCAAGTTTAACGCTATTTAAATAACAGGCATCATTTTGAGAATGTCCAGTTACAGTATGAATAATAGATCCATTTAAGTATTTTGGCAGAGTTGCTGAGGGTAGCAAATTACTTTGGCTCTATCTAGACTATTGATATTAAAATAGCAGATTATCCCAATCACTACAGCATCAATCAGGACAAATGCTTTTCTATTTGTTAGGGAGGCTGCTTTAAAACGGTTTCTGCTGTGCATCAAATTCACACGTTACAGATCCTGTTAGTTGTCTCTGACTCGGCCAGTTTGGGGTTGTGTTTGGACACGTTGAAGCCTGTCATGGCTTGGGAGGAGACAGGTCATGTCCTGTCCAGTTACGTCAAAGTACCAGAAGATGGAAAGCTGCTAAGGAGTGTTTGCAGATAGCTAGTGGGCAATATGTGGTCAGGGTGTGGTTAGTCTGGCTGATTCTGCCTGTAACGGCTTATTAATGAATGTCCTTAAAGCTAAGACCTTATAAGACCTTATCGTGGTTCATATTTAGTTTGGCATCGTGCAGAGATTCCTAAACTTTTTACTTGTTCCTGGATCCTAGATTTCAGGCCAAACTAGCAATGCCGGAGTTAACTGCAGCCTCATGGATGCTTTGACAGCATTTCTGAGATGCATAAATAAACATGGAAAGACG